>NW_026252591.1:0-24724 GCF_025094135.1 Mucor mucedo | reverse complement strand
TATTTTTTAAAACGTTTACCAAAGAAACAGGTAGATTATTCCAGATATTGGTGACATGAAGAATGATAACATCTTTATCATACGCAATTCGTATCGTATCAATCCCGTCGTTGGAAGTGTTGGTTTTCTCATTATAGCTCCATTCACAATCAAATCCTACAGCAGGTGTGTTGCTAGGATCTAATGAAATTCTTTCATTTAACTCAGCAATGGCGTGTTTCATTTCGTGAAATAGCGCGATATATTTGACCTTTACAAAATCAAGTAAATCCATTTCTGGGTATATTTCCAAAGCGTCGTTGGATTCATTTTCGTATCTCTGCTTTTGAACACCTGCGGTCAAAAATGGGAGGACGCTTTCAATAAGCCGTCTATTAGCACGTACATCGTCAGTGAAAAAAAACAGTGGGGAGCTTGTGTCCGTACATCTTGTAAGCTTCATACATTTTTTTAAATGACCATTTCAAGTACGAGTGGGACTTGGATGGAACCAATGACATCAATCGAATTTCTTCATACTCATTGACTACTGTATAAAGTGCCGTGAAGGCACTGGATTTGTCAATTTTGGCAATGTGGTTAACTAAAACTTTCAGTCATAGTAGATATATATAATGGATGAGTGATGCTGGCATTACCAATTTTGAAAGAGCGGTCATCACGAATGATCCAGTCAGCCTGAGCATCTTGTCCATAAATTGTCTTACTTCTTCAATGATACTTGTGTAAATAGTTCTAAAGTGTACTGGCGTTGGAACATAATCAGCATATTCTAATTGATCGTCAAAAGACGAAAGGGTGCGTAATTGATGGAATGAGAAATTCGAGAGATAAAGCTACGAATTAAGAATAAAAATAAAGAAATTTGACAAAGTAAAATTATCAAACTGCAAAAATAAACTAAAGTCTTTATTATACAATAAATTGGGTCCTTTATATACATATTCAGGGCTGGCTGAATTTCAATCATTAAAGTGAAAACTGTCAAATATACAATAGGCGTATTGTCAATTAAAGATCGAGCATCTCATGGTACCTTCGAGAATCTTGTTATTGACGAGCGATCATATCATTGGATTGTATTATCTGGAATAAATGTATGACTATTGTTTTCTATATGTTGATGAGTAATCAATGCGTAGTAAATAGAGTGTAGTAGCATGTATTTGATTTAAAGAGTAATGCAATAATGATTTATAGAAAGGTTATCAAATAAGAAAGAAAGAATTGATGATAGAGTTATATCTGTATATAAGCTCGATCACAACATGGAAGCAGTTTTGAAAAAGAACCCAGCCCCTTCAGCTTCCTTTTTATTCTTCTTCAATACATGTGTCAGGTAGATCGACTCCAGTCTATCATGCTCGAGAATATGAAGCTATTAAATGATTTTAGAAAAAGGCTTTGGCGCGACTGAATTTTGCACACAAGGTCTAAGAAGATCTGCGACTTCACGAGATACCGCACCTTTATGGGTTATTATTCCAGGAAAATCCTCTTGCAACTCAATTGGAAGTTGTGCCATCAATTTAGGATCCTGAGCATTAAAGGTGATTTTACATGAAGAGCATACATATCGGTATGAAATAACATAAAAACGTCTAAACCTATCTGAAATAATTTATTTACCTTGTTAGACCTACTGCCCGCCTTGCATGTGGATCCTTATAGTAGCCTTTTGACGTAACCTTTCCAGGACAGTGTTCCAAAATACATTTCAGATTTTTATAGCCATTTTGCAGAACATGGTGAGGCTGCCAAAGGAATATGTCTGGCTTGTATAATTCACTTAAAGGATTTCTAAGCTGCATAGCAAAATACGTATCCATGGGACGAACCCAATATGTTTTCGAAGAATAAGGAGGAGGTTACTTAGCCTTTGATAAATCGGATTAGACCTTTTCAAAATAATGGAATAAGGCACTGTTTCGATTCAGATTTTCTTGAAATTGTTCACTTTCGGCGTCATTATCATCACCATCATTCTCGTCGGAGTTATCCGTATCAACTAAATAATCACTCGTCGAAAAATTGCTGTCAACAAGGATCGATGCTTCAGGAACATCAATAGCTGAGCTTGACAAATTTTGAGTCTATATTAATATAGTATCAATAACGCATACATTTAAACCCAAGATTAAGTATTACTGTTATTTGGTTAATGTCACTCTCAATATTTTTAGTGTGTTCCGGGTAGACATAAGTCGAGTTGCCGGCACTTAAAAAATTTGAAATAGAGGCTTGCATACTTTGCATTACAGCTTTCTGTTTTCCCTTGTTCTTTTTTTGATTGATCATAAAAAAATAAATTAACAAAGAGAAAGAAAGCGTATGATAAAGCCATTTCAGGATTACTCTTATGTAACATATCCATATTAGGGAAAGTCCCTAATGCATTTTTTCTTAATATTGTTAAGCATGAACAGTTTATTGTTGGAGCTTATGTCAGCAGGTAGTACCAATAAAAAAAAGGATTTATTGAAGTCGTACAGTGGAAAAAAACCAATCTTTGTATGTTGCAATTCGTATAAGTACATATCACCAGCTGTTCCTAACCACTTCCTGTCCTGATTGAAGCATGTTTTACAAATATTTAATTACAGCCTTTCGATTACTGTTGTGTAGGGATCTTAATTCCCTAGTGACTTAATATACTGTTCTATTCGACTTCTTCTTGACTATAATAAACTACTACTAACGCGTGAGCAGCTAATATACTTTCGGATACGATTAGGGTTAAAGGCCTTAATTTTATTAATTTCTATGATTTTACGAATTTATAATAATGTCGGGTAGTACTGTGTATCACTCACATGCTTCCACAGCAATAATCAACATGTGTTGTCAATTGTCTTGATGTCTGGCAAGTGTCAGGAACGAGGGAGGAACGAGACAGGCAGGACAGGACAGAGAATGAATAGCTTCTTGAAGCAGGTTATTTATTTAAGAATAAAAGGCAGGGAAGAAAAGAGAAGATGATTATGAAATATATCTGATATAGAAAACTAGGAGAAGTGAAATTTATCAGCTATATTTATAGAGAAAAGAAAACAAGAAATTAAATAAAAGAATAAGCAATGACAAAAGTTAGTCATAGCTTATGTGGATCATGACAAAGGATTTAAAGAGCTGACAGATCAATGATGAATATTGAGTCTGAAAGCTGGTTACTCATATTGCATATTTGGGGCATAAAATGTAACTGTCAGGAGCGGACAGGCGGACAGGACAGGCAGAATAATACTTGCTTACAAGAACAAAGAAATAAAAGATAATTATTATTTTTATTATAAGAGAGAGAGAGAGAGAGAGAAAGAAGAAAAGACGAGAGAGGGTTGTTAGATAATATATCTGATGAAGGGGAAGAAAGAAGAGGGAAAGCTAGGCTATATTTATAGTAAAGGATTGTATAGATATTTAGCATAAAAATAAGCAATGACAAAGCTTAGTAAGTCATTACTTATTTATGACACATATTCGATGATTGATAGCTGACACGTAGATGACAAGGTGCTGACAAAGAATTGCCAAAATTAATGCATCTACGTGACACGATCATGACAGTAACAGGATCATGACAGCAAGTGAGTCGTTGCGGCGCAGCTGTACGGCGTGGCCAACGTTATTTTTATTTTATGCGAGGAAAGGATACTCTTTATTGATACTCTGTGAAACTTAAAATATAAAAATACAATTTGGACACCGATGCTCTCATGCAGCATCCTTCTTTACTCGCTTTAGCCTTTTGGGTATTGTTGGCCAAAATCTTTGTGCCGGCTTGGTACATCGATTCCACCTCTGGTTAAACAGTGGTACCGGCCGGACAATATGACTATACTTTAACAATCGCCGTCACAGAGATTGCTCTCCATTATGACTAGTGTATTTTCTATATCAGCCAGCAACACCCCATAACATTACCATTGAATTGGCTATAACAATTAATCACAGCCTTTGGATCGCATATTTATTGGATACTGAATTTTAAAATGAATCTCAAGTGTTGGGCCGGTACCACTGTTTATCCAGAGGTGGAATCGATGGACCAAGCCGGCACAAAGATTTAGGCCAACAATACCCATTAGGCTAAAGCGAGTAAAGAAGGATGCTGCATGAGATCATCGGCGTCCAAGTTGTATTTTTATATTTTAAGTTTCCCAGAGTATCAATAAATTTTTTTTTTGTAAATAAATTTTTATTAAGGGTAAGATTTAATAAAAAATTTTTAAGTCACACATCGCGGAGTGGTGGGACTTGATGAAACGGATGTTCGTGGATGTATGTAACATAGACAAGAGAATTAATCTAGGTTTGGGACAGGGTGGATAATCTTATTAATTTGCTGGATAATTTTTGACCCAATTTTTGGTAGATTGGCGACAGGATAAGGCCGTGGGTTGTCTGTGCCATGAAGCCAGTACAGGTTCCATATTTGCCAAAGAGTAGTAGAGACTATAGCGAGATACCACTCATTGTTTTGCATAGACAACGGATGTTTTAGGGAGCATAATTACTCATACAACATTGTTGGCGTAAATTCAAGAAACGAGTAGTAGTGGGACATAACTCGGTGCCAAAGCTGTCGCTTGATTGGACACTCCACCAAGAAATAAGTGGTTGAGTCCTCAGCCGTACCACAGAAAGAACATTGCGGAGAGGAAACGTTACCGAAATGTTTAAACATCAATTGTTTTGTGGGAATACACCTAGAGAAAACTCGATAGTATACGGTGCGCGCCTGTGGGAACATACGGCATCGCCAGAATTGTTTGATATTCCGGATTGGGAAGTTGTGAGTTGTTGAGCATTGCTGCTGATAGTACCTTCGGAAAGAGTTAGGCTTAAATTGGGTCCATAGATGTTGAAGTCGCATCTGGGACACCAAATTGTGAGAGGACCAACTTTCGGATGGTAGCGAAGGGGTAGGCGCGGTGTTACTGGCAAGTTTCAGTAAAAGTAATAGAAGAAAATAAAAATAGAGGTTTAAGATAAAAAGTACTTAAAAAGTGAGCACCAGACTATATACACTATTTCCCGAAATTATTGGCGCACTTTTCGAAAAAAATTAGGCTCATTGAGAGAAAAAAAATTGCTTCAAAGTCCGAAATAAAATAGGTTTATTTACAAAAATAAAATTGGTTCAGATATATAAAAAAAAAGGCTTAAAAATTCTTAATAAAATGGAACAGATTGAGGGTGAGCCAAGTGCACCAAATTGTGAATGCATTATAAAGGTTTACGCTCGATACAATCGCTGAACTTGGAGACAGAATACCTACAGAATCCTTTCAAATCACTCAAGAGAACTCTGTTGCAGGCATCTTGGATTCTGGAGGTCAAGGTTTCTTCACTTAAAAGCGTCTCTCTTTTGAGCTTACTCTTACACACTGACCAAAATTGTTCAATGGGATTGAGCTCAGGTGAATAGGGCGGAAGATAAATGCAACCGTAACCCCTGCCCTCAATATACAGTTGTATATCCTTATTTGTATGAATGGGTGCATTATCCATAATGATGTAATGCCCCTTAAACTCGTCATGCTGGTCCATAACATCCAATGTACTGGCAATAAAGTTAAAGTAGTGGCCTGTAACAGTACCACCTCTCCCTTTCACATTGGCAGAATTCACTACACCCCCATTTGCTTTCCTTTTCTTTTGAGGAGCTACCGCTTTTGGACGCTTAACTCTCATATTTACAACGCCGAGACTAGATACAGCACCAAGTATAGTTGTCATTCTAGCTCTTGTTTTTGGAACCTGGACAACTGCTCTAGTACCTTTTTTTGACCAAGCAAAAGAGCGTTTCATGTTGATATGAAATGCTGCTTCATCCATAAATACACAATTGCTCATATAATCCATGTCAGTGTCCTGCCATTTCTTGACCCATTCATATCTTTCCTCAAGTTTTGCTGGGCTATTTCGTTCCACTGAATGAAAATGTGCTCTTTTCAAACTGATGTTGCACTTTTCGGTCACAAATCTATGCAAACCAGACTTAGAAATGTCAAGATCAATAAACTGAGTCGTCAAGCTTTCCATCATTTCGTCCAGCACAATATCAGGCTTGTTGTCAATCAGCTCAGTCAAATATCCTTTATGTTCATCATTGAAAACAGTTGGTCTTCCTGCTGGTCTACCGCTGCCAGGTTTTCTTCCAGTTACTTCCACATTGTTGTTCTCTTCTTCTTTTTTAAGCCAGTTGCGAGCAGTCGTGGGAGGTATATTTAATTTTGATGCGGCACTACGGACGCTACATCCTTTTTCATAAATTAAAAAAAAAAGAGCTTCCTTGTCCTCATCCTTGTAAGATCTATAAGTTCCCGGATTACCCCCTTTATCGGTAGCTATTTGAGAAGGACTTGCCTCAATTACCTCTCGTTTAGGTGCCTTGCGTTGTTTGGGAGCTTTCTCGGTTGGCTTCAGATCGAGATATTGTCTATATTCAGTTATCTCGCCCAAAGGAAAAAGGTCGTCGTCGACCTCCATGTCAAGAACTGCTACTTCATTTCCAGTGTCATCGTGTAATCGTCCTGTACCATCGTCATGCAAAAAGGTGTTCATTTTAATAAAAAGAAAGATCTAATTTTGCGCTAACATTTAATATTTTTTTGGGCTAATTTTTTCTATTTTTTTGAGCCTAAGCATTTTTATTTATGGGTCAAATTTTGATTTGTCAATGAACCTATTTTTTTTCGGACTTTGAAGCAATTTTTTTTCTCTCAATGAGCCTAATTTTTTTCGAAAAATGCGCCAGTAATTTCGGGAAATAGTGTAGTTGTCAACTGAAAAGATAAAATATATTTATATAAGAGGGTAATTTATACGACGAAATCAGATAAGAGTGGTATTCGAAGGAGTATAGTTAAATACGTAATGGAATAGCTACAATGCTGATTTTACAGAAGGAAATTACAAGCAATTATAATAAATACAAAATCACAAAGACTTAAAGTATTAAGACTTATTCAGATTAAAGTAAAGAACAAACTAATTATTTTATTATGGATTTTTGGGAACCTTTTATAGAAAAAGGTTCAAAAAGCAGTCAAAAAAAAATAAAAAAATCATAAGTCAAAACGACAAAAAGTGCCGTGTAACAGCGGTAAGAATATGTGGCTATACAAAGGCTTCGAGTTTGCTAGTGCGATTACATAAAATATCATTGGCCAGAGTGTGACATAGCCGGGGAAATTGAGAAAATTCATGCGTGATCCGTAGGCGCAGCCGTTGTTGTTTTTCATCAAATATCAAAAAAAGTCCAGCAGCAAAGTTTCGATGTCCAAGTGACCAATGAAAACTATCTTGAACTTGAATGCCCTTGCGGAGTGGTAGAGCCCGAATAGTTGGAACAGGCACATTTATCATTTGAAGCTTTGTTGAGGATTGAAAGTAGTCAAACGTTTCAAATATGACATGCCATATGGAGAACTTATTAAGTACTGCGCTTTTGCCGAATTCCGAATCATATAATGGAAGTAAAGGATACAAAGATGAATTCTGAAAGTGACTTAGATGATCACGCATGATGGGAAACACAAATGATGGACACCCGGTGGGTATTAGCAGATAGTTCAACCATCGCTTTTGAAGGATCTTATGTTGGATTACCGGGTTTAATACTTTGAGACCACCAAGCTCATGAGGTAAAAAGATCAGTTCCAGACGTAGGCTTGGTTTCTTCTTTTCCCATACAAATTGGTAGACTGTAGATCGAATGATTTTGAAGAACTGTTTAGTCGGGTTGAATAGGCGTAAACAATACCATAATTTAGACAGCAGTAAAATATTGGCGATAGTAACTCGGCCTTGGATAGACAGCTGTCGTTGAAAAAAAACGTGGCTCTGATTTCGAATACTAGTTACTAATTTACTCTCCAGCGATTGTCGTTGTTGGGCAGAGTATGGTAGGTAGAAACCAAGATATCTCAGTATTGAAAGTAAAAATTCGTGATAGTAGGTCGAAATAGTTCTAGATGTTAGAAATGTTTCCCAATCTCGATCATATTTATCATTGAGTGAAAAGGCTTCGGATTTGTCCTCGTTGAATTTCGCATTAGACACCCTAGCGTACTTATCCATTTGATATTCGAGACCGTCCATTTCCAGAGCGTCTTGTATTATCACACAAACATCATCTGCATATGCTAAACATTTGATACGAACACTGGCAGTATTGATAGTTGAAGGTAATTGAAACCCTGTAATGCTATCATCCTGCAGTATGGAAAGTATAAAAGGTTCGAGGGCCCGGTTAAATAATAAAGGTGATAGTGGATCGCCTTGACGTAAACCACGCTTTTGGGACACCGCATCCGTGAAATAACCATTAATGTTGACATAAACGGTATTATTAAAAAATAGTCGGTGAATGCATCTGATAAAAGTCGTGGGAAAACCGAATCGTTCAAGGACACGGCACAGGTATAAAGGGTGAACCCGATCGTATGCCTTCTCTTGGTCCAGTAAAATCCCAACACCGAGACATTCAAATCCACGTGCTTGATCTAAGATCATTGACAGGCTAGGCCATTATCTCCTACGAATCTTCCAGGTATAAAACCCGTTTGATAAGGATTGATAAATTTGTCCATCATCCGACCTAACCTTTTAGCGAATAAGCGTGTAAAGATTTTGGCGTCACAATTGATTAGGGAAATTGGTCGCCAATTCTTCAGTAAAGAAAGGTCCCCTTTTTTTGGAAGTAGACGTACTCATATATCTTGCCACGATTCAGGAAAGACCCCATCCAAGGCTTGGTTATACAAGTCTGTCACAAGTCGTTCTAACATGGGAATTTGGAATAAAATTGCAAGATAGGGATAACTAAGACCGTCTGCGCCAGGGCTGCTTTGTTTGGTTAAACGGGAGGCATGATCAATCAGCTCATCAATTGTAAACGGTTTCACGAGTGTTACCGCATCATTAGGATCTAGCGTCTTTGGAAATTGTATGTCACATAGGTAATCTTTAATGACATCGTCCCAGACTGGTTCGGCATCGTATAGATGTTGGTAGAACCGGTGGGCTGACGTCTTCATTTGATCTGTATCATCAGACACTGTGGGAGGGGTATCGGGGTTAGACGAAGGAAATTGTATACCAGACATGTATTGTTTAGCGGTTCAATTTTTGTGAATAGCTTTAAGATACTTGGCAGATTCTTCACCCTTCTCACGCCAAACCACACCGGCTTTTAACGCAGAGATATCAACCAGCTCTTGTTGCAATGTCTCCATCATCTGATCCAGTTTTGGTAATAAGAGTAGAATTGTTGCTAGAGGTGATTTAGGGCCCTCGCAAGCACATCAAACTATTTTTTAAAGATCCCGATTAAGGACATTAAATTTTTTTTTTTTTTTTTTTTTTTTTGTGAAAGGTTACTTCAGACTTCCAAAAGAAATCTTTTTCTGAAATCCATGACGTTGCTTTTTAAATGACCCAATTTGAATGATTAATAATAAAGTTTTCGCAGATTACTAAAATATCTGTTCCTTTATTTTTAAAAGACAAAATTTCAGTTTAACCGATTTTTTATAATTTTAAAAAGATAAAAATTACAGTTTACGAATGATGACCCCACAACAAATTGCGTTTATCGTGTCTCAGTTGCAGCTCCTTATAGTTCAAATCAACGAAGAATCTGAATCTCTCGAAGAAGATAGAATGGAAATTCTTAATTCTACTGGACAACGCCTCGTAGAAAATATGACGACTCTTCATTCCAGTAGAGAACTTTACCAAGCAGAACGTCTCCAATATGATTTTATTGCCAGCAACTACCGCAATCAATATGGAGTTTCTATTAACAATCGCCCCATTTTATGATGGGCGAACATGTAGAAAGAACAAGAACAGTAATTAGTGCTGATGGTAGACGTGAATCGCGTCGATACCACTTTTGGAGATTGGAACACCCATTCCTCAATGACAATGACGAAAACCAGGTCAGTAGTTATCGGGCCAACTACCGTATGGGTAAGCGTGCTTTTCAGCATTTGGTGAACGAGCTTTCGGCACACGAAGAATTCAATCTTGTTGCTCCCAATACTATTCCGATTTATATCCAAGTCGCAACGGCTTTATTTCGGTTGGCTAATTGCCATATCGGATATCGTCAAGCGTATATGCTTTTGGGTGTTTCATCAGGTAGTTATAACAACTTCACCACAAGAACACTCAAAGCAATTAAGGATCAACTTGGTCATTTATTGACATGGCCATCAGACCCTATCAGAGCCAATGCGATCGCTGTCGGTTTTGGGAGTAGCACTGGGGATAGATTGAATGGTGTGATTGGTGCTGTGGATGGTAAGAACTTTATCATTCACCAACCTTCCCCTCCAACCGTGGGTGCTATGTTCAGGGATAGAAAGAACAACTATTCCGTGAAGCTTACTGCCGTATGTAATTCTGCATTACGATTCACGTATATCAAAGTGGGTGACTCAGGTATTGTAGTAAAATGATCTACGATGAAACAATATAAAAGCTAACACAACAATATTTACTTCAGGAAGAACGCATGATGCTGCTGCTTTCCGATCAAGTGATATAGCGAGTGAAATTCTTCGCCACCCAGACATTCACTTTCCTGACAACACGTTCATGATCGGTGACTCTGCCTATCCTTTGGGACCCAACTTGATCACACCATTTCCTGAGAGTCAATGCGTGTTAGACAGTCGCAAGCGTACATTCAATCGTGTACATTCATCTACAAGAATGGCGATCGAAAGAGCCTTTGGTGTGTTGGTGGCTCGTTGGAGATTTACTGGCAAGTACATTTACATGTTGGACCAGTTGAAGATCAACGAGGTGATTACCGGATGTTGTATTTTACACAATATGTGTATCGACCTTGGTGATACCGGGTTTACCGACACTGTTCACCTTCAAGATCATAGTGCAGCTGTTCCTGAAGATGAAGACGCACCTGATGTAGGCGGTAGTAGCAGAAGGATTACCATTTTTGAGGAATTGATGAGACGTAGAAGTAGACGTGGGGCGGCTAGAGGGGGTAGAAGAGCAACTAGAAGTAGAAGTAGAAGAAGAACTAGACTTAGAAATAGAAATAGATAAGTATAGAAAACTTTTTGTTTTATTCAATTTTATTTAAATGATATTATCTGTAGAAGGATTGGGAGAAGGGGGATTGTTGTTGCTGGTGGTAGTGGTAGGGGTGGGAGCACGAGTGGCATTGTTGTTTTGAGCAATTGAAGCAGCAAACAAATCTACCATTCGGGACATGGACAAAGTAGCCTCTCTTAACAACTCAGTATTTTGTCGTCTGTAATCGTTGTTATGATCCAGTTGATTTCGTCGGTATGCATCTTCTTCAGCCATACGAACAATATCTGCCTCTCGTTCAGCAGCCAAACGTGCACGATCGGTATTCCTTTCTTCGATCATACGAGCACGATCAGCTGCTCTCTCAGCCCGGCTTTGAGCTTCCATTTGCTCCATATGGTTTGCCATAAACCACATTGACACACTTACATTACGTGGACGTCTTGCATTTACCTGAGGAACGACATCCTCATCCTCATCCCCATCCTCTTCATTATCATTATCGACTTTGAATGACCACGTCTTCTGGTGGCATAATCACCACGGTTGTCCACAGTTTCTCCGGAATGAGAGCTGTATGAAACAGGAGGGTTTGTAGTTGGCATTTGTATTGTTGCCTGCTCCATCAAATCATGAAACTCCCAGTGTTGAAGAGGTGCACTACCAGTAGAATTAGCATCGTCTCGTCTGCTTCGATACTTAGCATGAAGAGCATGCCATTTAGTGGTCATGGCACAGATGTCTCTTCGGCCATTGACGGCTGCGTTGTCATTGAAGGCTTTTTCTGTCTTTTGGATTAAATCTGCCTTTGCCTCATTTGAGCTAGTCACACCCGCTTCAACAAGATACGCAGGAAAAATTTCAATCAATACATGTGTGCTTGGTGAATCCCAGTTAAGGTTGGTGTTAGGCTCTGGTACGGAATCGGCAGCCGAAATTGGCTCAGCAGCAGGAGGAGGAGCTTGCTCGGTAGCAGGAACAGGACCAGCAGAAGGAACAGGACCAGCAGAAGGAACATGTTCGGAAGATGGTGCATGTACAGAAGAAGGGGTAGGTACAGGTTGAGAGGATGGAACAGGTACGTCAGTGGGAATCTGTGCAGCAGACGGAGGGTTTACTCTGGGTCGGCCTCTTACCACAGGAGGGTTTGGGCGTTGGCCATTGATGAAGTCAGCACTTGAATAATTTTGGAAACTCATATCTGTAAAATAAAATGGAGATGGTAAAAAAAAAGTAAATCGATAAAAATAAAAGGCTCTTATTGAAAAATAAAACAACATTCGTGATTTCAGTAATCGGATTTGGACATTAAATAATCTGATAGAAGGTTTTTGGGGTCTGCAGATTTTAATTCTTCGTTTGGACAATTCGGATTTTTTAGCACTGAAAATATTCAATGTTGTTATTAATCGTCCATAAATGTTATTAAAATTTTAAAAGATTCTATTTGGAAAAACTGTAACCTTTTACAAAAAAAAAAAAAAAAAAAAAAAAAAACAAATTAATGTCCTTAATCGGGATCTTTAAAAAATAGTTTGATGTGCTTGCGAGGGCCCTTAGACCTCAACAATCTATTGCGTTCACGCTCTAAATGTTTCAAAGATGATGTTCGCCAGGAAACATGTTTAATGCCAAATGATTTGATACATTGTTTGGTGACAGTTTTAATTTTCTCCCACAAAAGTTGTGTATTATTTGTGTCGAGTTCAATTAGAGTTTGCTCAATTTTTGCGGAAAGAATGGCTTGAAACTTTGGGTTTGATGCGTAGGCTGGGTTGCCGCTCCATAAACCGGGGCCCATTTTTGAAGTGCCTACATTTAATTGAAGTTGCAGAAGTGCATGATCGGACCAGTTGCTCCGAATATACTGGATGAATGCATTTTTGATGTGATTCTTCAGTGTTGATCCGAAGTATATATAGTCAATAGTTGACGTTGTACCGATTTGGCGTTGAAAAGCGGGTAAGGTATCCATACTGTTATGAATCATGCTGTTGTAGAACAGTGAGTCAAGTTATGTAATCCATTGAGTGGATGTTTTAAATAATCCTTTTCGGCTAGTGATATCGCGTGCAAAATCATAATTGAAATCACCTGAAATAATCAGTTGGCTAGTATTAATAGTATCTGTTATGAGGTATAGCATGTCACAGATGGATTCGAAGAACTGTCGGCGAGCCTAGTTTGATTCGGCTGGGGCATAGATGTTGAGGATGTAGAAAGAATCGTAAAAGTTGTGAGGGTGATGTACTTTGCACAAAATAAATCGATCCGACGAGAAAATACGATCAGTAGAAATCTGAGTCAAAATAAAATCAGCAGAAAAGGAGACAATACCACAGTGGTAGGTCCAAAATGTTTGTTGGGCTTGGAACTGGATATCAAGGGAAGGCATGGTAGAAGGAGTGGCATGAGTTTTTTGTAGGGATAAAATATCAAGTTGTTGAAGACGAAGATAACGAATATAAGACAACCGTACTGTTGAAGATTATGTCTTCACTAAACTGTTACAGTTTAGTGTTGCATAATTAAAGTTGATTTTTTTCCCCATTTAAGATATTATTATCTTTAGGAGAAGGCTCTGCCTCTACTTGGATTTTGGAGACAGAACCCGCAAATGTCTTAAACGTTTTAAAAGTTCCCTGAGTAGCGTTCTGAGACTTGCTACTTGTTTCTGAGTGGATTGTATGCATACTGGTATCCGTCAAATACTCATCCTCCTCATCCTCGATATTCGATTGTGTATCCTTAATTTCGTCATTAGGGTTATAGTCGAAGTCATCCATGTCGCTATCGCTATACAGTTTTTCGTCTAAGAAGATCCTTCTTTCCACTTCGAAAGTTGTACCTAATGTCAAATTGATCTGTTCTACCGGTACATGCTTCTTGTGGTGACCAGTCGCACTAATTGTCGTCTCTAATGAGGGTGCCCATTTGGATTTCATTAATTTCTCAGACGCATCCGGTTTAGCATCTTCATTTTGGGATTGGTCTTTGTAGGTCTTTCTAGGTTTTTTAACCGATTGGGTCTCTTTTTTTTAGACTTAGGGTCAGGACAGTCAGCTGCACGGTGGCCATATTTATCACAAGAGTAGCACAAAATACAAGCAGACGCTTTTTGCATTCATACTTGGTATGGCCTTCAGAGTGACAGAATCGGCACCAAGTAGGCATATCCGGGAAGGTCGCATAACAGTGTTGCAGCCAATAATAATCTGGCTTGTTGTTACACAGGATAGGATCTTTCTTATAAATACGCTTCGTTTTTTTCATTTCTTAATAAATATTCTTTAGTTTTGTCTTCACCTAAATTTGGGATTTATCTTGTAATTGATACTAGTAGTATTTCCTCCGCTTTTTGTTGCTGTTTGTTGTCTATTGTAAATTATACAATCACATCATCTTCTTACATAAACCCGTTGTAAACTCTTTTATCTTTGACATCTAAGAACTATATTCTCTTCTCATCTCTCACTGTATTATTATCGATTTGCATTTTATTGTCTTATCCATATATTTTATCGTCTAAGATCACTACAGAAATACTCTTAATAAATAATAAAACTAAGTTGACAACTAAAAGTCTGGTGCTCACTATCACAATTGTTATATAATAATAATTGTCCCTTTTTAAATCTAAATCCGTACTAGCGCTATATCAACAGTATCCCTCTTCATTCCAATTAAGTGTATGCTGGAGAGTGGCATACGATTGTCCTGTAACTTGCTGAATAATCGCATACCCGGTACCCAAAAACCATCATTCAGTGGATGAGTATCGGAGGCCAACATCAATGACCGTGCCAAATGATGCTAAAGCTTTACGTAAACCTTCCAGTATTTGGGGTTCAGGTAATAAAGGAATCTCAGAAAGACTTCGTTGGATTACCATTCCATCGCCTTCTATGGCAGGGCATGGAAGGATTCGGGTTTTTAATTTCTCGTAGTAGACACCTTCAGCTGTGAATTTTGTTAAAATCTCGTTAAATGGGTAGATCTCTATATATCGCTCAGAGCTTTTGCCTAAACATTTGATCCCGTAAAAATTTTTTGCCCCGGAGTATTGATGAGCAATGCTAGTGAGATGTTGAACGTCTGAGATCGTTGGACCCACTCTATCAACGGATTGGTCTAAATTTTGGAATCTCCCCTTGTCACATTCTTGCCGCAACGTCTGGTATCGATATATTCATAAGAAAATTCCTCATAGATCTATTCTACATAGATTTATGCCAGCGTACTTTCCAGCACCAGTCTGTCAATTATGCTCACATTCATCAGAAACTCTTGATCATTTTCTATTCGAGTGTCCTCTAAAACTACCCGTTTGGCAACAAATCTGGGATCACCATATCTCCCCATCCTCTATCACTTTGTCGACCGATATCCTGCGTGTTAGTCTTCATACTTTTCGTACCCTCCTGCCCAATATGCCACTTCTTCCTGATTCTAGCCTTCTCGCTTTCTCTGCTACTCTCGAATCCATTTGGTTGTGCCATTGGGCTTTTGTCTTTAACGATACTCCTTTTACTACTGCTTCCACTATCTCCCTCGCGTCCAAAAAGATTTTAAAATCTCAACATGAAGCACTTCTTCAATCTGGCACCCCTCATTCTCCCACTCCCATTTTCTCTGAGGACAGCTTATACTCCCTCCATTGGTACGACCTTCCGTTGCTCAGGCTTCCGCTAAAACTGCTTTGATTTATTTATTTTTCTAAATTTCGAACTTGTACATACTTTAACTATAACAAAAAAAAAAAAAAAAAAAAAAAAAAAAAAAAAAAAAAAACTCAAAAATAGAAAACCCAAAAACACAATTGTGACTATTTCCCTTTAATATCACTAATAAATCACAGAGACTCCGTCTCCATATAAACAAAAAAGAGATCGTTGGAACTTTCGAAATGTCGAGTAAAAAACCTTGACGAGATCTCGCATGGCGCCAGATGCTTGTTCTAATAATTTTATCGGTGTCAAACGTTTCTGTCAAGTCGTTACTGGCAAGTATGTCGCTGTCAATAAAGGATCTTTGGTGGTAGGGAGGCGTTTCGTTCCTGCGTCCCTGTAAGAAATTCCATTTTGGGGTCCCGGCGGGGGTTGTTTCTGTTTTTTAACGGAAAAAGACATGTCTCATGAATAAAGCAAAGAAGTATGGGGGAAGGACAATAAGGGAAAAAGCCGTTGTGGTTGACAGTATCAATAAAGAGTATCCTTTCCTCGCATAAAATAAAAGTAATATCCACCACGTCGAACAGCTGTGCCGCAACGACTCAATTGCCAGACATTAAGACAATTGACACAAGGCCCAAAAGAATTAGGATCCAAAGGTTTGTGTTACCCCAGCCAAAAAAAAATTGATTTCTGCCAGACTTGAACTGGCGACCGTCTGCGTGTTAAGCAGACGTGATAACCGACTACACCAAGAAACCACCTTTCTTTGATGCGTGCGCAGTTTGGTAATGATATCGCTTTTGTTTACTTTAAAAGTGGCTTGGTAATATTATTTTGGTTATTCTTCTTTGTTTCTTGGTTCTGGTTCCCTCATTTGTGGAATGTCGCGTTAATCTTGTCTGAGAAATGGAGATCTAGTTGGTACTGAGTTTGGCGGTGAGAAAAGAGTTTCTAAAAATACGTGATAAAGACCCGACAAATAATATTGCGGTGAAACTATTTTTGGTGTTCTAGAAGTTTTTCTGGTATTCTTTCTCCGAAGGTTCAGTTCGCGTCTTTTTGCTGCTTTTCTAAAATTGGCAGGTTGTTAATTATCTTAGTCGGTTACTCGTGAAATTCTCTTCTTTCTCAGTTACAATTATTTTTACTGTTATTTCGTCGCTCTCTCTGGTATCTCACTTATTTTATTATTACCTTCCTGTTTTGTTTAGTTCTTTTATTTTTCTTATTATTCATATTATTTCCATCATAGTTTTCCCGTACCCTTATTTTATTTGCTCTATTTTTGTATTGTTCTCATCATAGTTTTTCCGTACTTTTTATTATTTTATTCCATTTTCGTATTAGTTATTTTTGTACCATAGTTGACAGCTGTCAAAACGTCTATATAAGATTGTCTGATTTATAATAATAAACGTCATCGAATTCTTTCTTTCTGATAAACTTTACTTGTTTTTAAACACTTGTGATTTATCTTTACTTCTTTGCAGATTTCAAAGCTTACTAGTGCAAATCTATATCTTTTTGTCTGTATTCTTTAACAATTAGTCTTACAGTCTCCTTCTTGTTATTCTATACATTTGTTTATTCTTATTACTCTATACAAGGTAAACATAAAGACAATCAGATACATTTCATCTTTCACTTAAACATTTTTTCAAAAAGTTGTTATTGCATTTTTGAAAAGCCCTTTATCTCCTTATTCTATATACAAAATCTCACTTCTTGTTCTGTTAAATTACGCTCTCTACAGCCATATTAAACTCTCCAAAACTTGAAAATCCCCCATTTTTTCTCATTTTTATTAATTAAGATGAGTAATGGAATTCCCATCGAGGTTCCCCCTTTACACGGAAAACCTTCCCCATTAGGACAACAACCACCTGCAAAAGGCGACACCTGCATGAGTATCAGTACATCTAGTGCACAAAAAACCAAAAAAGACACAGAAAAAAATACAAAAAAAACAAAAGATAACAAAAAAATAGAAAAAGAAGCTACTACTACTCCCAAAACAGGTCAATCCCTCGCGCTCGTCTTGGCTCGTCCCAGCATGCAACCCAGTGTTTCCTCTCCCGTCAGCAATAAGCGTAAGCACAGCCCTACTTCAACCTCACCATCTCTCGCCGCCACTGTTTTCAAATTAAAATCAACTGCCACTGCCACCACTGAATTATTAGCTGATTTTCGCAATCATCGCTCTGTCATCAAATGCATCCAATGTAACAATTCCAGCTGTGTTACTGTTACTAATGTTCAACAAAACGAGGCCATTTTTACCTGTAACGTGTGTAAGCTCGAGGTATCACAATATGTCATTAGCACACAAATATCTCTCCTGAAAAAAAACAAAAAAACAAAAACGGATACTACTGACCGCAGAATTACCATCGTACCTGCTTTAACAGGTACAAATGAATCATTGATTAGTGAAGGCGATAAGCTTTTACTATCCAACTACCACACCATTCGACACCTTCTTACCTGTACCACGTGCAATAAAACTGGAACCATTAATAAAAATGGACACAACAAAAGCGTACCACCACGCCCCATTTTTATCTGTAAGTGTGGAAAAACATATAGCACCGACCAAATACGTATCCTCATGGATGCGTATGAACTACCCGAAACATCGCAATCAAGTCTACCTCTTGTTGAAGACGATGAAATTGAATTTGAACAGATTGAATTGGATTTAGGACTGGATGAGGACGATCTTATGCAAGATAGCCTTGTACTACCCACGCTCTCAACCTTCTCCACCAGCACAGATATTCCCACCACGCAAAACAACAACAACATCATCAAAGATTTAATTGAAACAATCAATGAAATGAAACAACAATTATCTAGACATGATGAGCAATTTGTAAACTTTAGTGGACTCATGGATCAAAACAAGCGTCTCCAGCGCGAAATCATTGTTCAAAAACGGGAAATAGACCACCTCCGCAAATTAACTGACCAATACAAAAAAGAAAAGGAAAGGATGATTGATTCAATCCACAAAAGCCAAAAAGATTCAATTGAACACCAAAAAAATGAAAAAAATAATAACCAAAAAGAACAAAAAAAAGAAAAAATTTACTTAAACCAAAAAAATAACATATCATATACTAACACTAACACCTCTACCCCTTCCAACAGCAATTTAGACTCTAACGAGCTGTACAATATTCACTTCCCTGAAGCCTCTGTTCTACAAGCTAACCTTCCTCCTCCTGTATCGTATGCTTCCAAAGCCTCTACCCCAAAAGTCCAAACTAAATTCATCAAGAAAAAAATGGCACACCAAACCTACCGATTCAACACACCTACACCCGAACAGCTTGAAATTGCCTCAAAAGCTTTTGATGATAGCATCCTTACCAACCCACCCGACTATCAATTTGTTCACTTTCCTTGCAACCGCCGTCTGAAACCCAGTGAATTAAGACAACGTCTCACTCTTTTGGGTGCAGACAATGTCCGAGTCATTGACGCTCACTGTCCTGACTACAATGTTGCTGAATTCCTCGTGCATGAAAACTATGTCGATGAATTGCGTTCCAAGTTTCGTTCTGCTCGTGTGGAAACACTCGACTACGATTTTACCGATCCAGTCCATCTTCGTGATTCTCGTTTAGCTTCATTGACTAATGAGGAAAAGGTACAAAAATTAAAAGAAATTCGTACTAACTACCTCATCAACCGCATAAAAAATATTCGTTACCCTGTTAACTATTCTGTAGCCAAGTCATTATACCGTAATGGTCACCTTACACTCGATGAGTTGAAAAAAACTTTGAAAGAGTGTCGTGAAAATAAAGGCGTTGACGGTTTTACCACTTCACAAAGCCACAACCACAATCAGCAGTCCGGTTTTGAAGCACCAACCCCCTCCTCTCCTTTATTATAATGAGTGATACAAACACACTTAATATTTCCTTATTTAACGCTGGTGGTATCCGCTCTGGATCCATTGATCACCTTATGCATAATATTCATCCTGACACTCATTTACTTTTCATCACCGAGACCTGGCTCTTATCTCCAGCATCACTCACTATACCCAACTCATGGCACCAATCACATTTATATGGATCCAAAGTACAAGATCGTCACTCTGGCGAATACGGTATCTCACTCCTTACTAGCCCTTCATTCCCTTACTCCGTCGTTACCTTTCCCTTCACCTCCAAATTCTTTTATGCCTGCCAAATTCAACATTATGTCCTTTTATGCTTTTATCTCCCACCATCCATGGATGATGATCTTGCTATTGATTTAATGGAAGAGGCTATTGCCCCCTTCATAAACAATATCGAAATCAAAAATATCATCCTTCTTGGTGATTTTAACGCCAGATTAGGTAACATCACTGGAGAAAAAAACAATACTACTAACTCTCGTTCCATTCCCTTCTTTAATTTCATCACCCATCATGGCCTTACCATCCAAAACATTGACCTTGCATACGGTAAACATACATTCATTAACAACACAGGTTCTAGCATTATCGATTTTTTTATTACATCCAACGATGATCTTACCGTTACACCGTATATGGAAATTCGAGACGACCTTCATCTAAACTCTGACCACAAACTTGTATATTTCTCATTCACTCATGATTTTAATCCACCAACTGCATCTATACCCCATCCACGCCAACTTTGGAATATTCATAAATTTAAAGCATCCCCCAAAAAACGCCATATCAGACCCATTCGTAAATACCGCCGCTGCATCTCATCCCCACTACAATCCTTGCAAGAAAAATTAGACCCAATTCTTTTTCAAGATTTTAGTGCATCAGAACAGCAACAATATCTAGACGATATGCATGTGGAATTAACATCCATCATTTATGATGCATTAGATTCTTCTATTGGCAAGAAAGAACCTCGTGACCGTGATTGGAAATGGTTCTGGACACAGGATCTGGAGGATGCAACAAAAAAACGGGAAAAAATATACAAAAAATGGCATCGAGCACGCAACATCAATAAAGCGCTTTACTGGGATCAACTCCAAGAAGCTGCTGAAGTTGTACGACGTCTTATCCAATCATCACGCAACAAATATTTTCGACAATTCTGTGATAAATTAGCCACCAATGAATTCAGCAAAGCCGCAAACAAAATCAGAAGTATTAGAAGAGGAAAATCGATCATGACGAGTACTCTTCAACATATTGATGGACCTCAAGCAGCTGTTGACCATATCACTTCAACATGGCAAACCGTTTTTAGCGGTAACAATTTAAATTTAGAAAACGAAAAAATACATATTATATACCCCCCTCCTGACGAAGGTTTCGACATTGGAATTCCCTTCAACATCGAGTCCATCGCTGATACTATTAGTTCACTACCGAATAATAAAGCGCCTGGACACGACCACATCAAGGCAGAAATGCTAAAACCCATTTCAGACATCATATCCCCTATCCTGTATACATTTTTTTCTCTCTGCTGGCAATTCGCCATTATACCCTCCGCCTGGAATATTGCTCAAGTCATACCAATCTACAAACAAAAAGGTGACCCCAACGACCCTATCAATTACCGGCCAATCAGTTTGATTTGTGTCTTCCGGAAGATCCTCGAAGTTTGTTTATCACACGTGCTTATACCCGACTCCATTCCTCTTGATCCCATCCAAGGTGGATTTCGTCATTCCCGCAGCACCTTAGATCAAGCCTTATGCCTCCAAGAACTTATGATTCATTATAAAAAGAAAAATGGTAAATACCCGGTACTAACATTTTTAGATATCAAAAGCGCCTATGACACTGTCGATCGTGACATTATCTGGAAAGCTTTACAAAACAATAATGACCAAATCTCCCCTCCTCTCCTTACTATGCTACAACTCATGTTTAACCATGTCCAAATCCAAGTTCTTTTAAAAGGTATCACTTCCACATCACCCTTCAATCCCGTCACTGGTGTATTGCAAGGCTCCACGCTCTCCCCTCATCTGTATTCTATTTACATTAATTCACTTGCATCCGCTCTGCGTGATATTGACACCTCTGACAAACTTACCTATGCTCATGTTAAACCGATTGACCCCATTACTTCTAACCCTTCCTCTAGCTCCATCACCATTAATTCTCTCCTCTTCGCCGATGATGTTGTCCTCTTAGGCTCAGCATCAAGTACCCAAAAACTTCTCGATATATGCCAATCTCATTCCTTTTCTCTTGGCTATCGTTGGAACCCTCTCAAATCCGCCATCATCCACCCACCACATACATCCCGATATGCCCCAACAATTCCCCCTTTCACCCTATATGACCAGCAAATCCCAGTTGTTAGTAGTTTCAAATACCTCGGTGTCTACTTCAACAGTACTGGAATTGACAACAAAACTATGATCCACCACAACGCTACCAAAGGAACCCAAGCTATGAAAATATTATCATCTCTTGGTGCAAATGCAACTGGGTTTGATAAATTTCTTTCTTTTAAATTTTACAAATGCTTCATTAGACCTATTTTCGAATATGGTCTCCCACTACTCACCCCTACCAAACAGGTATTTAAAACTTTAGAAACAGCACAAGACAATGCATGCCGTCTAATAGTCAATGGTCATCGTACCTCTTCAACGCATGTCATTAAACACATGAACAAAATTCCCGATATGGCGGATCGTATGGTTATTTTATGTGCAAAAAACATTAGGCGCACCCATCTTCTCCCTCACGAATCACTACTCTCCCTATTTATCGAACAACTCCTGCATGCCCAAACCTATTATTGGAAAAAGCTGCAGCGAAAAAACACCATTTGGCAACAAATTATCACCCCACTTTCCTTACCCCGCTCAAACCGACGCGTCGATGTACCTATCGAGACACTCGATCGCAAAATCAAATCTTACCTTCTCTCCCAACTACACCTCAAACAATCCAAATTTGTTTTGCTTGGAAAATGCAGACCGATAATAGGTAACGACCCAATTATGTATATACCCATGACTATTTTTGAAAGAAGCAGATTGATACGATGGCGAATGGGCTGGCTCCCTGGAAAACCTAAACCTTGTACCAACTGCAACCGAATTAATGCGCTCACAACACGATCTCATGTCAACGAATGTCTCCAAATAGATGCTAATCTAAACATGTACATTGACTCATTCCTCAACAAACTCCCTTCCACACCACCAAAATCTTCCGCCTACAAATTTTTCCTCAAGACACGCTGGATCGTGCTCTCTGATTTCCTTTTCCAACTTGAATCCATCTGCCTTCCCCCAGATGAGATCATTAATCCCGACTCTTCCAACAACCAACCATTCATAGACTGGATTTATTCCAGGTCGAACTCAGCACTACCATCAATTTTGGGATAAAAACCTTAATTTGACAGCTCACTACCCCGCAATTTCCTTTTCCGTCATCTTTTTGACAGCCCAACCCACCTTTAATTTTACTTTTCTACTACTTTTATTGTCAAAACATGACATTTTTTTGATTCAACTGCTACAACAACAACAATGGGGGGAAGTAATTAGTACTTACGCATGTCCTAGACATAGCACCTTACCCGAATATTACTCTTGCTATCTCGTATTGTAATTTTAATAAAACTCTTAACCTACACCAAGAAACCACTTTTCTTTCCGTTAAGCCTGTAATTGTCAATGGATCCGATGTTTCAAAGAATCACGTGACTAGCCGGGTTAGTCCGACCCGAAGTCCGGACCTTGATGTAGACATGCCTTTAGAAATCGAGCTTAGGCTCAAGAAGACCAAGAACCAGAAAAGACGATTTGTACCACTCAAGAATAATCATATGAATCGGAAAAGGTCAAAGCTGAATAACACCACTTTATTATATACAACATAACACCACTTCGGGTTCACCTATTTCATATCGATAACCTGTTTATATTATTCATCATCATTATCATTATCATTATCATTATCATCATCATCCACCTAGGCTAAAAAAACTTACTTAAACAGAGTAAATGCGGACGAATGGGCGAATAGTCGTCTGGGGGTAAGCATCCGTTTAAATCTGAGCGGATAATCGTCCGTGAGCGAGTATCCGTTCATTTTGGGTAAATAAACAATGGTACACAAAAAATAAAATTACTTCATTTACTCAAAAAGGGTAAATATTCGTCCGGGGGCAACTGTTCGTTCATTTTGAGTAAAATATATAGGTTGCACAAAAATTTAAGCTTTTTATCCGTTCCATTTACCTGCAGCAGACGAGTATTCGTCTATGGGCGAGTACTTACTCACATTGGGTAAATAAAAATTACTTTATTCGTTCCATTTACCTGCAGCAGACGAGTATTCGTCTATGGGCGAATACTTACTCACATTGAGTAAATAAAAATTACTTCATCCGTTCCACTTTCCTGCAGCAGACGAGCATTCGTCTATGGGCGGATACTTACCTAGATTGGGTGAATAAAAATTGAGATCCAAACCTTAAAATTACTCATTCATTCCATTTACCTGAAGCAGACGAGTATCTGTCTTAGTGTCCTGTTGTCAAGAAGCCGCGTATACAAAAAAAATTATCTGCCTCCAGTCATCCCTCCGTCGTAACAGCAACCTCTAAAAAGTACATATAAACGGAGTCTTTTTTTTTCCTTTTCTGTTTCCTTTTCCTTTTCCTTTTTTCTTTTTTCTTTTTTAATATCTATTTTTTATCTTTTTACCTTAATAAATCAGTTTTTTTTTAAAAAAAAAATTACTTTTATTCGTTCTTGTTTCTCGTAACCATGTAACTGAATAAACGTCTGGGCTTACTTCTTTTGCAATTACACTCTGGTAAACTCATCATTCCATCTCTGAAGTCCCTCCCCTTACTTATCTCTCTTTTAAATCAGCATAGACAGGTGTATAAAGGCCGTGCTTACAGTGTACTACCCCAGTGCTATAAGTAAGTGTTTTTCGTTTATGGCTTTTCTTTTCTCTAATTATCTCTTCAGACTTAAGCTTCTTGTTTTTACCGTAGTGG
>NW_026252590.1:0-24921 GCF_025094135.1 Mucor mucedo | reverse complement strand
ACGAGTATGCTCAATTAATGATGGTAAGAATTGTAACTTTTTTTTTAATATTTCTGTGCAATTATATATTTCTGTTTTTACTTAAACACCCCCCTTTCTTCTTTTACTCCTTAATTACCCCGTTTACTATAGCAACAACAAGACGATCACGTTCTGTCAAAGAAGAATATTCAACAACAACAACGTTACTACCAATGGATGAATAGTCAGGGACAAAATGCCCCACCACATCAAAGTTTAAATGCAGTCTTGAATGAAAGCTCAATGCCTTGGGGTGGAAACATGTCACCAGGTAAGCTAGTAGATATTTTATTGAAACCTAATCATTAATAAAAAAGGGGGGCTTATAGTAGCCAGTCCATTTGAGACTGATAGAAGTAGAGTCCATACTCCTCAACCGCAAACACAACAATGGGACGAGGTGGATAATGGCGGTAGACCCTTCATTAATACAAAATTTACAAACAACACTAATGAAGATATGATCCGAACTCCACTTGGATGGGATAACAGTCGTGCTGCAAGCCCATTAATTCACAGTAGTTTACCTTCAACACCTATTGTCGATAATAATGATAGACTTTTATTACAATTGCAATCTCGTCAAAGACAAATTTTATTACAGCAAGAACAAATCTTGATGCTGCGTGAACAAATGATGAGACAGCAACCCATCATGATGAACAGTTCAAGTGCTAGCACAACCAGTAGCTCTACTGAAAGATATTATCCTGCCCCAGTTACAATTCCAAATACAACCCGCCATCATCGTCATGAAGTACCTTCTACACCCACCACTGAACCTATTGTCCCCATCATTCGATCACCTCTACTCGAAGAGTTTAGAAGTAACAAGAGTAAAAAGTTTGGATTAAAAGACATCATAAATCATGTAGTTGAATTCAGTGGTGATCAACATGGCTCAAGGTTCATTCAACAAAAGTTGGAAACTGCCAACAGCGACGACAAGCAATTTGTATTCGATGAAATTTTACCTAATTGTCTTCAATTAATGACAGATGTATTTGGAAATTACGTCATTCAGAAACTTTTTGAACACGGCAATCAATCTCAAAAGACCGTATTAGCAAAGCAAATGGAAGGCCATATTTTATCTCTTTCTTTGCAAATGTATGGATGCCGTGTTGTTCAAAAGGCATTGGAATACGTCTTGACAGATCAGCAAGCGATATTGATTCATGAATTGGATGGCTGTGTTTTAAAATGCGTCAAGGATCAAAATGGTAACCATGTTGTTCAAAAGGCCATTGAACGTGTCCCTGCCCAACATATTCAGTTTATTATCGACACCTTTTATGGACAAGTTTATCACTTGGCAACTCACCCTTATGGCTGTCGGGTCATACAACGTATGTTTGAACATTGTCCTGAGGAGCAAACTGTAAGTTATATAAATATCAATGTCAAGTGCACGAACTCATAAATATATACAGATTTACTTGTTGGAGGAGCTTCATAGAAGTACGAGTCAATTGGTTCAAGATCAGTACGGTAATTATGTCATTCAACATATCTTGGAACACGGTAAACCCAAGGATAAGGCCATGATTATCAGCAAAGTGAGAGGCCATACACTTCAATTGAGTAAGCATAAATTCGCAAGCAATGTCGTCGAGAAGTGCGTTGCCTATGGATGTCAAAGTGATAGACAGGCGTTGATCGAGGAAGTTTTGATGACCCGTCCCGATGGTTCATATCCTCTGATGTCCATGATGAAGGACCAATATGCTAATTACGTTGTTCAAAAAATGCTCGATGTAGTCGATGGTGATCAACGTGACCTTCTGGTAGCCAAAATAAAGCCTCACCTCCAAGGGTTGAAAAAATATACCTACGGAAAACATCTTATCAGCAGTAAGTCGTCTATTTTACTCGTATGACCTCTATTTATACTAATACCTTTTCTTTCCTTTACAGCATGCCTGGAAGTTGAAAAGCAAATGATGTTCAGTCATAATAGCACTGTCTCTACATTGGATATCGAGACGCTCAATATCACCGATTCATTATTACCTAACCCTAATACACCTATTAATAACTCCGCTAATAACCACCTCATCAGTAACGATCATTAACATAGTACATACTACATTTTATATATATTTATTTCTTGTATTATTGAAATAAGACAAACACCCACCACTCTCAACACTATATATTATACATTGTGTATATGAAACTTATGTTATTAACCCTTATACATATATAAATATTTTTTTTTTAATCCCTTTCCCAATACCAAATAAATATAATTTACAAACTTCTCCCCCCATACCCCCTAACTTTTTTTTATTATTTACAATTATTACACATGAGTAGACTTCTTCTTCGCTAATTTTTCTTCCTCTCTCTGCTTCTTTTTCTGTTCCTTCTCAGCTAGCTTTTGTGCCTTGATTTCTAATTTCTGCTTCTTTTTCTGTGCTTTCGATTCCTCTATGGCACGCTTACGCTTACGTTTGGCTTCTTCATTGGCTTGATTGGTATTGGATCCATCTTTCAACACTCGTCGTTTCATTGTTTGTAACTGCTGATGTTGGATGTATGCAGATCGTACATTGACAGGTGGATGCCTTGATCGGTTGCCACGTTTTTGTACAACGTATTCGTCTTCTGGCTTATCCATACGTGTTTCGTACCATGCTTTAAGAAGTCCAATAAGCGGTGTTGCGTCAGTGATTGGTAAAAACGCTGGCGGCGCAGTATATTTTACTTTGGTTTCTATCAGTATTTTGGTTAGAATCAAAATGTATATGCAATATATGAAAAAAAAAAAAAAAATGATGTAGCTTAATTACCAGGCTTTGTGTTGATCATTGGTTTGGGTTTATCTTTGCCAAACCAAAGTCGGGAAGGTACACCTAATGATCTCATATTGCATTCTTGATCTAGACCCAGTTCTTTAAATCCAAAGAAGTCTTCGCCTAAATCCTCACCAAATACACCACTTGATACAAAACAGGGCTTAAGTATTCTTGTTTTTTTTAAAAAAAAAAAATTGTCATCCTTGTTTTCAACTTACGTTATAAATGCTTCATCGTCTCTGAATAAGTTAGATTCATCATTGGCAGTTTCTAAAACAGAGCTTGAAACTAAATCTTGATAAGTAGATTCCAATTTTCGATGTGTGTCGTTCAGTCGATGCGTATATTTCATCACATCTTCGGTTACATAGTTATCTATTGCATCAATGCTATCCACATTATTTTCTTGGAGCGTATGTAACAAGATCTCTTCTCCTGACATGTCTTTCCCGTGTTGATCCCAATATTTTCTTGCCGTCTTTCCGATATTGGAAAAATATTCAGACATTAGATCGGTTAATACATTGAATGCAGAGGATTGAGCACTTTCAAAGCCTGCATGCTCTAAGATCTGAGACAAGCTGCGTTGTAGCATTTGTTGACTTGCTTCCTTATTTATCATGATGGGCGGAGGAGTTGTCTGACGAGAGGCAGATGGAATAGGTGTACCCATATCCATGATGGGCGGAGAATCGTGTGTAGATGTAGGATATGTATCGTTGGAGATAGGGATATTATTTCGGATAGAGTTACATCTATCATAAATGTATCGGTTGGTTTGTAACTTCTTGATGTTGGTTTGCATAATCTCCAATAGACCATTTGGGTCTGGCCGTGTAACAGGATATATATCCATTGAAGGTAAGGAATCATCCTCTTCATCCTCTAAATTATCATATGGAATATATTCTTCTGGTGCTCCAATAATATCTGGCACACCTGAAGCCATGCTATACTCTGGTAAAAATAAGTCTGTTCTAATCGCATCATCATCATCGGTAGCTGGGGGTCGTTCACATTTTCTCGTGGAGGCGAAAAAAAACCCACCATCAAACCCATCCTCATCTTCTGAAGTTAAATCAAATGAATCATAGACACTAAACCCTTCGTGCCTATCAATCCATCTTAAAAAGGCCGTACGGCTACATCTCATCAATTTTTTTGTACATTCGGGTTGATGATGTAGGTGCTCTAACATTGAAAATCTTTCCATATCGACTGATGAACGATGTATAGCGTTTCTGTTTCCAAATTCGAATTGGTATTGCTTTTCAACATCTGTCGTCAATTTCGCTCGTGTTTTTTTGGTAATTTCTCTCCAAATTTTATTCTGTAGCTCACCCATATCGGAATCAATTTCATCCGTCGTATGAAGCTCTTCATGTTCCTTATCAAGTTCTGTCAATGGCTTCAGAGGCGTTCCTTTTTGAGGATGTTTGCCACTGTAATGGTGATGATGATGCTGACTGGATTCTTCAAATGATTCGTGTGTCATGGAACGTTCGCGTGTAGATCCTCGTTTTATTTCTTCTTCATCGCTGTCATCCAAATCATCCAAATCATTCTCGGGTCGGTCTTTAATACTGATCTCAGGTACACGGGATAATAAGCGATCTGTCTTTCGCTTCATGGCGATGGCATGTTTTCGATATTCACTGGCTGGATTCGTATTATACGTTAGACAGTTTTCGTAAATTAAATAAAGGTCATTTCCAAATTCCTTCTTGTTTTTGTATTGGCAATGCTTCAACTTTTTAGAGACTGTGCCTAGATCCATTGGCTCCTTTATCACTATGCATTTTTGTCAAAAAAAAAAACCTTTTTTTTAAAAAAAAAAAAATACTAAGAAAGTTGCTGCACTTACCTTCGAAATAATCGGGTGCTTCTCGTTTATTGACTTTGCTTAAAAATGGTGTCGAATGTTCCTATTTATTATTATTATTTTTTTTTTTAAAAAAAAAAAAAACATCAGGATCTTTATAGAATGCACTTACAGTATAATTCTTCAAATCAGTCAGGACTTTCTCACAAGCTTCGTATAGATCTTCTTGACCAATTTTATCATCGTTAGCCCATTTGGATCGATGTGGTTTGACATCCAACAATAAATTTCTCAGTTCTCTGTCTGATAATGTAGTCTTATTTCGGTTCTCTGAAATTCCCTTCAACAAATACTTTAAACTGAAATGATCGGATTCGTCCATGATTGTAAACTATAATATGAAGTATGATTAGCAGGGAACCGTAAAGACATCGTATTTATATGTACATACAGGTGTGACAGGGTCCTCTTCATGAACTTCCTCCTGAGCTTGATATTCGTCCAGCTTTCTCTGCTCAATCATGGCTGCCATATCAAATTCCAACGTATGGTATATATCCAAAAGAGGAACATGATCGGTGTTACTGGACAAAGGAAATTCTTCTTCAGGAGCCAGTGACATTGGCATGGGGGACGATTTAGTGTCTTGTAAGTCTTGAGCTTGTCTACATAATTCGTCCAAATCCAACGGTGAGCGACAACAAGGTCGATGGTGGGAGAAATAAGGAACGAATTGCTCGAATAGCATGGCTCGTACACGAAACGTAGTCAAATGCTCGCTGCTGCTAATAAATGTCTTCCAACTTTCAAACGAACTCAATGCCCGAATAAAACTTTCGCTTTCGGGTACAGTCAAGAAGGAATTGGCCATGTCTAATTTTAAAAGCTGTCTGGAAAGCACAAACAACAATTGTGGCCATGGTGGAAGATTATCGAGTATTGATGTCATTTTTTTTTTTTTTTTTTTGTTTTAAAAAAAAAAGTTGATCGTCTTGTTGACACACACACACACACACAAGGACTGTTGACGTTTTTTATATAAAAAGAAGCTCGTTAGATAAATTGCAAAAAAATTGACAGATAATAAATTGTTTTACCTGTGTTCTTTTTTAATGTATCCTATGAGCGCGTTTTTGAAGAAAGGAAGGAAGAAAGGGGCAAAAAAAAAAAAAAAAAAAAAAAAAATATGGCAGTGTAATGATGGCTCGTAGCGGAAGCACAATTTCAGCCACTGCTAATTTAAAATGTTGAGTGTATTTTCTTGGGACGTACCCAAGAATTTTTTTTTTTTTTTTTTTTTTTGGACTTTTTTTTTTTGCGTTATTGTCAAATAACACCCTTTTAAAGTAAAGTTAGTATCGAAACAGTTTTTCTTTCTCTTTTTCTATAAAATGGTGCGAGAAGATTTGTTTTTAAAAATTACAGACACAGAAGTGTCGGACAAGTCAAGTCCATATATTTCATACGGCAAACATGTGTTAGTCATAAAAAAAAAAAAATAGCTATGTTTATCACTCTTCTTTGTAAGGATCAAGTAGAATCTTTAGCGAACTGTATTTGACTGTTTAAAATTCTATACACAATATATCATATAATTCAACAGCATAATAGGCTGCTGGTTAAAAAATAGATGTATAAAAATCATGGCTTTACTGAGTATATAATCGAATTAGAGTAGTTTTGATAAAAGGCGTCAGTTTTTATACTTTTAATTAAACAGTAAGGGTGTATTCAATTATAAATTCAAGGATCAGCAAAGGTTAAGAAAGGGTATATGTCTGACGCTCAATTTTGAATTGTGGTAATGAAAATGGCATCCGGCTCAATCCATATATTCCTAAAACCTTTAAGGTTAAATCAAGTAAAATTGACTATAAAAGATGGTACTCGGAAAATCTGTGATAGCCTTCAGGGAGCGAAAAAATGTATACGATGGTACTATTGTGCAGGAGACCGAAACATGGTTAAATCAACATCTATTTACACATGTAAAAATGATATGTGCAAGACGTCGACTTTGTTTTAAAAAACCAGTAAAAAGTTACAAAATTTTATACGAATTCCAGGAACAAAAAAAAAAAAAAAGAAACAGACTTATGAATAACAAGAACGAGTTAATACATCACCAACCTGTGTGTTTGCTTTTCTCACGTAATAATAATGAAAAAGAAAAACGGAAATTCTGTTATTCAAACAAAATCAATGGGCCAAGCGTGTGCTACAATCCAAAATATAATTTAGTACTCAACGATCATTCACATGAAGGAGAGACACAGTATCAGAACTGACCATTGGAATTACAGGTTTAGCAAATTTGTAATTCGATACAACTTTTCCTTCTTTCAGTCACTCTATAATACTGGTTTCAAAAATTTTGCCCGAGCTTTCTGAGAAAGAAACGTGGGTGAGTCTACTATCGATGATAGTGACACTATGTATGGGTTACTTTTTTAAAAAAAAAATACAGCGTGTGTTAGGATTTTAAACTTAGTAAGTACCCTATCAATGTAACATTTGTATTTTTTGACTAAACAATGGGATGTAACAGCAGTGTGATATTATTGAAAAGTAGCCATTATAAATACGCTCCCACAAAAGAGAGGGTAATTGGGAGGTGGGGTTTAAAAGACACATAATACCTGTATGGCTAGAAGCAGACATAATCCGTTGGAAGCTTAATGAACGAGTACCTTGTGATTATCTTGTGCTGGACAACTATAGCTTAAAAATGTACGGTCTTTAAATGCACAGATAATAGATAGGTTCGGATCGGATTCTCTTATTGAGTATAAATAATCCGACGTAAATTAATTTTTCATCTCTTTTTTCTTTACCCTTTTTTTTTTCTTCTTCTCAAAATGTCTTATATTTCCTCTTTAAACTTACTTGGGGACGATTCGCCTGTTCCCTTATCCGAAGAAGCACTTAGTGAAGAACTAGCTATTTGGGCCAATGCACAATTTACCTTTGATACAAAGCCAGGCTCAGCCATCGTGGACGATTCCTATAAAGCGGTAGCAGAACAACATAATATCTTCTCCACTTTTGAAAACTTAAACCCTCAGAACAATACAGATTTACTACATTCCTATTTAAATAACACACCTTATCTGATACCGTCCCCACAACATCAGCAGCAACAACAGCAGCAACCACAAAATATCTTACCAAGAATCGCACCAGCTCCATCCACGATAAATCACAGTCAGCTCCTGGTGGGAAAAAAACGTCCATTGCCTTCTATCACTCGAAAGGAAGAGGAAGAAACAACCGAAATTGTTGAGGAGGATAAAAGAAAGAGAAATACAGCCGCATCTGCAAGATTTCGTATGAAAAAGAAGTTACGAGAACAGGCTTTAGAACAAACTGCCCAAGAAATGACAGCTAAAGCTGAAGCACTTGAAAAGCGTGTGATCGAATTGGAAAAGGAAGCTAAATGGCTTCGTGCTCTGGTTGTCGAAAAAGATCCTGCATTGCTATCGACTGATTAAACTTTTTATGGAGGTTTCTTTTTTTTGTTTTGTTTTTGTATTTGACACAAAATTCACCGAATTCGCTTTTCATTGTAATACCAAAAGGAATAAAATAAAATAAAAAAAAAAAAAAAAAATTGTATTATAAAATCTATTGTATCTTATTTGTTGAATCTTGCGTGATTGACATTTGATTGGCTTCGAATCCTTTTCCTGCCAAAACATTGGCTGGACCGTTATCATACCTTACGAGCCATGTTTAGGAGACATTAAAACGTAAAATATGTTACGTAAATCCATGTAACTAGGGATGCCATGTAAAATGTTATTAGTACTTATTACACATCTCGATAAGATGATTAATCTAATTGTGTATCCATTAATGCATGATTCAAGTTTTTGTACGACAGCTCAAAATACCATTTACCACAATAAATACGCAATCTCGAGTTTTTTTTTCCCGCACCTTTTGCTAAAACAATGTCGCAATAAAATAAAAAAAAAAAACTGTTCAGAGAGCTGTCCAATGCCTGCAACAAGTTCATCACAACAGCAACAGTGTCAATACCACTTCTCAAATATTTCTTGCTAATTTTCTCATAAATGCGTTTTCATGCATTAGCATTAAAAAAAATGGGAAATGAAAAACTAAAATATACCTATTCTCGATTCATATCTCTAAACCAAAGACTTATGTTTGATTAGGAATGTTAGTGGGTCAATCGTCCAATATATTTTAGTGAGGTTGTGGTGCGGTGATAGACCGTTAAGAGATCTTTAGCATCTCAATCACATCAAATAATATAATTGGGTTACATATAATCCCAGAGCAATGATTGGATGGGGAACATCGTTGATATGCAATATCGTATGCTTTAAATCTATAGATTGTCTGGCCAATACGATGTAAATTAGTTTTACTTGATATCTGATCTTAAGTGAGTAGTGTCAGTAAACAGCTATCTACACCGTTGTATTTCCTCCAATAAATGTTATATATAATGACCTTCAGTCTGCTAAAATAATAATATTCGAGTGTTGCTCTCATATTACCGACATTGGGGAATTATATCATTATTAGTTGTTTAAAACTCTCTTAAATCTGCTACTAAAAGTATCAGCTAATGATAAAACATGTAGTGACCCAAGACAGTGTAATTCTAATTGCCATGTTTCAGAAGATTAGAAACAAGCAAACCACCTATTCTATTACCAGATTCAATCTTCCAGATGATTTGATATAAAAAGCGTCCTCCCTTTTGCGAAGACCTTCCCTCCATAACTTTAATAAAGAATTAACAGAGACTCATTTCATTTAATTTTTTTTCTTGTGTTTTTATCTGTTTTTCAATATCTCAAAACATCACACATTGCACAGATCTCTATTTCTGCTGAGAGTACTTTAGGTGGGGTAAACATATTATTTTTGGCAAACAAGTGTAAGTATTGCAGCTGTGGTTGCCCGCGAACATGCGATATGAATGAGGGACCTTTCCATTCTATGCTTAGTAGTATCATAAACTATAACACATGAAGTCCCCGTCTTGAAACTGGTGGACTGTCAGCTGCTACTACAGAAAAATTATTTTTCTGTTCTGTAAATTGGGTCGTTTGGTTTGATGTGATGTTGAGAGAAGAAGGTTCAATCATGATCGAATTTAGACCTACCAATAATAACCAGTCTTTTAAATCATGGCTTGTTATGCATGCTATTAGCCAATTTTAAGCCACGAGGATTTAATATTTGTTTCAAGGAAAGTTAGGCACATAACCTGTAGACAAATAGGCATCTTTGAGAGAGAAGAAATCATACTTCATTAGTTTTATAATATAAAAAATATACATAAGGACACATAAATCAAACAGCTTTTTCTCCCCCCCCAAAAAAGGGTTGTGGGAACTTGGAGGGGTCATTCATGTGTCAAAAACAATAAGCTGCATGTAATAATAAAAGCATTTCAGTGATATGTATATTGTTGCCAGATCTTATTGTTTATTACATAATAAGTCAGATTAATGAGGAGTATAAGATAAAGCCCCAAGACAATGAAAACTGGCCGGGCTCTTACATTGGAATACAATGAAACACTTTAAGGTGTATATAAGCATACTTTATGGGAGAAAAGATGAATTTTTAACATCATATCTCTCTCTCTCTATCTCTCTTCAATGCTATTGTTCAAAGCTTTATCGTTTGTGCTTTTTTTTAACCTTGTCATCTGTCTTCCAGAAATCTTGGGGGTCTACCCAGCAGATGACACATTTAATTACACTATGCAATCGCCATCTGGAGCTGATGAAATGGTTGTCTCGTCTATAACAGAAGTTTTAAAATCTTTTGTTATTCAGCATGAAAAAATAGGTAGAAAAAAAAAAAAAAAAAAAAAAAAAGAACTCCCTGTTTCCAAGCTTTTACTGATAAGAAAAAAAAAAAATTATAGAAAATAGTAGATCATATACTCAGGAATTTAACGCGATGATGAAGGACGCTGGATCTTATGTTGTGTTCTGGTTAGAAGGTTTAAACGCTGAAACAAATACTACACAATCATCTGCGCTTAATAATGCAACAAACGTGCTTCGTTATCATCTGCCTATTTATGGTCACCGTGAAAGAACTCTTTGTGATTATTACATTGAGAGTTTTGTCTTTTGCTTTTGTGTATGTGCTCTTTCTCGATTCGTATGGGTGCTTATTAGGCGTCTGTTAAAGGGTAATCAACCTTATTATTTATTTTAATCGCATGAAGTAAAATTATCAGTTTGAAAAACATAAAAGGTCCTTTCTCTTAAATTGGTTCACTGTCTGTATTAATGATAAAGTTTTTTTTTTTTTTTTTTACGTATTCTTGCTTGTCCCCCCCACCCCCATGCGGCGTAAAACAACCTGGTCTGCTGGTTTTTATGTTTTTTTTAATCTGTTTTAAAACTCAAGCTTAAATCCTTATCAGATCTAGGTCTTTAAATTAAAAAAAAAAAAATCCATGCGCTGCAGCGGTCAGCAAATTTGTCGTAGACGCTATTATGAGTCACTTCAATATAGCTGCTATTGATAACAAAAAAAAAGTAAAAATAAAAGCAAACGAAGGGTTTTTGTGAAGCTACAGACTGTTAAAATAAATGGTTGTAAATTTAAATCTGATTAAATAAGTTATCTGCACACCAATCAGAATAGAGTCAGGCTGTAGTTACTGAAACCACTCACTAAGAACGTGTAGTCTTGGTAGAAGGGCAGGAAAAGACGGAAGAGAACGCAATAAGCGAAACCAGATTCAATTGAATAAAATAGATAATCAAGATCGTAAGCAGTTGCATACAAATTGTTGTATTACCTCGGGGAATGCACGCGGACTATAGATTTAGGGATTTTGGTTATCTGATCGAAAACAAAAAACGCACGAAATGCTTGAGTAAATGCTTTCTCTATAAGAATGCAATCAATCTACTAAAAAAAAAAAAAGCAACTATTTAATACCGGGTCTCTGATGGACTGGCATTTTTTTTTTTTTTTGGGAGGTTACAAGGTGTGATAAATGAAAGAAAGCGTCTTGATAGCTCACGATAAAAAGAGGAAATTGGCATATATTCATTAGATCCGATCGTGCTCTGTGATAGGACCATATTTTTGTTTAACACTAGGACGTAAAGTTGTTACTAATATTCATTGACAAATATAGAATCAAAATAAGGTCTAGATTACATGCGTATGACATGATTTGTATTTGTATTTTCATAATCATAAACTTATTGAATGGAAGATCCAGAAAGCTCACTTTTTTTTTTTTCAAATGCAAATTTTAATATATATCAATTATACAACAAGGTCTGCAGTTTATAAAAATCTAGTTGAACCATGACTTTGATTTAAAATCAATTTCGTACAGCTGTCATATAATTAAAAGCATTTATAGTTGAAGGGTGTTTAATACTATGTTTTTATGAACGGCGACGTTTTTACTTGTTTGTATAATACAAATGATGGTGTGTGGTCAGACCAGAAAATAGGTATTTAACATCCGTCATTTACTTATTTGAGAAAAATTATGATAGATTGGGTGGCGAGTTTTCCTTCGGAGGACCGTCATTAAATGTCCCGAGGGAAGAATCTTATTGGTTAAAAAGAGTCGAATACGATGGAAAAAAAATACAAGTTTATTTACACCACAGGTTTTTTTTTTTTTTTTTTTGATCCGAAATGGAGACGTGATATTCTCCGGATAAATTAAAGGTAAAAAAGATATTGTCAGCGTAAGAGGAATAGAGGGATCCAATTCCCACGCGACTATCATTAAATTGGAAATAATGGGTAAATGATGGGAAAAATAAAATAAATTTATTGTGTCGGCCAATCTGATAGGAGAACCAAAAAAAATTTAAAAACCATGTAATACCATTCAGGTTTAAAAAAAAAAAAAAAAAATGTAACAAGAGCTTAGTTACCAATCAAAAAGAGTAAAAAGAAACTCCCATGTTTTTTGGTTTTTTTTTTTTTTTTTTGAAGTGTTAAGTGTATAGTGTTTAAAAAAAGTGATGGGTGATACATGTAATCTTTATATGACACAATTTTATCCATGCGCAAGAAAGGCTAAATATAATAACATCTTTTTTTTTGTGTAAGGGAAAATTTTGTTTTCTGTACTGTTGTTTACCCATTTTCGCCTCCTTTTTTAATCCAAAATAAGAAAATATACCTATAAATTCAATAGTAAGCAATACAAAGCACAACCACTCTTTTATACGTCATTTATTTAATATTAAATAACGTAGCAACCATCATTTGTTTCTTGCAAAAAAAGAAAAAAGAAAATCAAACTAATTTTAGTTTGCCTCTCTACCCCCCAAAAATGGCGGGATTTCTATTGATCCTCAAGAGTCCATTTTTTTTTTCTTTTTTTGAGATATATAAAGGATTGGGTCTTTCCTCTTTTTTAGGCTTTTTTTTTATATTTTTCATCAACTTTTTTATTTGAAATCAACTCAAAAAATGTCAGACGTCACACACAGCAATAACTTACCTAACAACAATGATAGTAGTAGCGATGTCGAAGCTAAACATCACGTTCATACTACGTATTCTCCAATTCCTATTTATGCTGCTCCCACCATTGCAAATCCTGGTCCTTTAGGGCTCAGTTCTTTCGCTTTGACTACCTTTGTTTTATCTCTTCACAATGCTGGTGCAGGCGTTCCTGCCAATGGACCTTCTAACGTCGTAGTCGGCTTAGCTTTCTTTTATGGTGGTCTTGTTCAGGTAAAACACTAGTTTTTTTTTTGATCTTTATACCTTTTTTTTTTTTCATTTTACTGACCTATTTACAGTTATTAGCTGGTATGTGGGAGTTCAAAACCGGTAACACCTTTGGTGCTACTGCATTCTCATCTTATGGCGGCTTCTGGCTTTCTTTTGCTTTAATTTTCATTCCTGGAGCCAACGTCACTGGTGCGTATAGCACAGTGGGTACAGCTGTCTTGGAAAGATCTTTAGGCATTTATTTGATGTCTTGGGCTATCTTTACCGGTATCATGTTGATTGCTTCTCATCGTTCAAGTGTTGGTCTTATGAGCATGTTCTTTTTCCTCTTTATTACTTTTACTCTTTTGGCTGCAGCAAAGTTTAATGATAGTATTACTACCCAAATTGCTGGAGGTGCATTTGGTGTTATCACAGCTATCGTTGCTTGGTATAATGCACTTTCTGGTCTCTTAACAAAAGACTCTTCTTATTTCCTTTTACCTACTGGTCGTCTTAACTAAAAAAAAAAAAATTAAGAAAAATAAGCCACTAGCTTGTTGATATTCCCTGTGCCCTCTCCCTTTATAATTGACACTCTTATCCTTTTTTGTAACATTTATACATAATATATCCCCCCCCCCTTTTCTCTCTCTTAATAGCAACTCTCTCTTTTTTTTTAAAGCTCTATAAAATCGTAATACCATATAATTTTTTTGTTTTTGTGATGTCCCACCCACCAAATTCTTGATAATACATAGTTCCCCCCGTAAAAAAAAAAAATCGAATGCTACGTGCTCCTTCTGAGACACATTTACAACTGTAATTCAAACCCGGCCAGAAACATAGATCGTACGACCAAGTACAAATCTAGTCAAAGTCGACAGGGACATTTACTTTAACTGGTAAAGCTGAGAAAATATAAGTGTGCGGGTTTAATAAACATCGTTTCCAGATGGTCCAATGATATAATCTATCCCCACATTTAAATGTTTAAAAAAAAAGGCCGCTTACCTAAGGGCAGTCTGATCTTGGAGGAGCAGTTTCTTTTTTTTCTATATATATATTTTTTTTTACTTAATCATTGCTAGTACATAAGAACATGGTATAAAATAAGACAAGTTTTTACATAAGAGCACATTGTAACCTGTCACTTCTTATCCGCCGTGGGAATATAATAAAGTGTAAGGCGGTTAAATAATTTAGTCTTGTTTTGAATGGAAGGAATAGAAGCATATCGAGTATATGTAGTAAAAATGTCTTAGATTTTTTTTTGACAGTAATATTTTTTTTGTGGGGAAAAAAAAAGCAGAAATCATCCCCTCCCCCATTCCGCCCGCCCGCCCTTATTTTTTTTTTTATAAATGTCGGCTACACTTTTATTAAAAAACTAAGAGCTATTACACGATTAGAATGGCGATTTATATTTTACGCATCAAGTCCTTCCCCTCCTGGGGTTAGTTATGAGCTTAAATTACCCAGAAAAGTCTTAAATATATATCCGTTTTTCTTTTTTATTGCCAACTTAAACCTTTTACTCATTTCTTCACCTGTTCATATTTTTCTTCTCAGTAAATTGAATGGCGTTCTACATGGGGACTCTACTTTTAAGAAACAAAGTCAAGGTTATCTTTTTCCTTTTGTTTTGTTTATGTAATGGATACCCATTGTATCCAAAAGCGGTTTTTTAAATAAGTGCTAGCTTCTAATGGGGCTGGGATAACATAGCTGGGGGTAATACAAACCTTTGGATCCTAATTCTATTGGCCCCTGAGATTTATTTTAAAATTCAGTATCCAATAAATATGCGATCCAAAGGCTGTGATTAATTTTTATAGCCAATTAAATGGTAATCCAAAGGCTGTAATTAAATATTTGTAAAAAATGCTTCAACCAGGACAGGAAGTGGTTACGAAGTTCATACAAAAAAAAAAAAAAAAAAAAAGAAGTGGTTACGAACAGTTGGTGATATGTAATTATACGAATTGCAACATACAAAGATTGGTCTTTTTTCCAATGTACGACTTCAAATTTTTTTAATAGATATTACCTGCTGACATAAGCTTGAACAATAAACTGTTCATGCTTAACAACATTAGGAAAAAATGCATTAGGGGCTCTCCCTAATATGGATATGTTATATAAGAGTAATCCTGAAATGGCTCTATCATACGCTTTCTTTCTTTTTGTTAATTTATTTTTTTATGATCAATCAAAAAAAGAACAAGGGAAAACAGAAAGCTGTAATGCAAAGTATGCAAGCCTCTATTTCAAATTTTCTAAGTGACAGCAACTCGACTTCTGTCAACCCGGAACACACTCAATATATTGAGAGTGACATTAACCAAATAACAGTAATACTTAATATTGGGTTTAAATGTATGCGTTACTGATATTGTATTTATATAGACTCAAAATTTGTCAAGTTCAGCTATTGATGTTCCTGAAGCATCCATCCTTGTTGACGGCAATTTTTCGACGAGTGATTCTTTAGTTGATGAGGATAACTCCGACGAGGAAGATGGTGATGATAACGACGCCGAAAGTGAACAATTTCAAGAAAATCTGAATCGAAACAGTGCCTTATTCCAGTATTTTGAAAAAGTTCAATCCGATTTATCAAAGGCTAAGTATCCTCCTCCTTATTCTTCGAAAACATTTTGGATTCGTCCCATGGATACGTATTTTGCTATGCAGCTTAAAAACCCTTTAAGTGAATTATACAAGCCAGACATATTCCTTTGGCAGCCTCATCATCTCCTGCAAAATGGCTATAAAGATCTGAAATGTATTTCGGAACACTGTTCTGGAAACGTTACGTCAAAAGGCTACTATAAGGATCCACATGCAAGGCGCGCAGTAGGTCTAACAAGGTAAATAAGTTATTTCAGATAGGTTTAGACGTTTTTATTTATTTCCCTAGATGTTTTTATATTATGTCATACCGATATGCATGCTCTTCATGTAAAATAACCTTTAATGCTCATGATCCTAAATTGATGGCACAACTTCCAATTGAGTTGCAAGAGGCTTTCCCTGGAATAATAACCCATAAAGGCGCGGTATCTCGTGAAGTCGCAGATCTTCTTAGACCTTGTGTGCAAAATTCAGTCGGGCCAAAGCGTTTTTCTAAAATCATTAGAGAGCTTCATATGCTCGAGCATGATAGACTGGAGTTGATCTACCTGACAAATGTATTGAAGAAGAAGAAAAAGGAAGCTGAAGGGGTTGGGGCCTTTTTCAAATCTGCTTCCATCAATTACGCACCCTTTTCGTCTTTTGACGATCAATTAGGATATGCTGGTTATGTTCCAACGCCAGTATACTTTAGAACTCTCTACACAAGTATCATTGAAGAAGTAAGACCATTTATGGACAAGATGCTCATGTTGACTGGTGGAAAGATCATTCGTGGTGACCACTCTTTCAAAATTGGTAATGTCAGCATCACTCATCCATTATATATATTAACTATGACTGAAATTTTTAGTTAACCATATTGCCAAAATTGACAAATCCAGTGCCTTCACGGCACTCTATACAGTAGTCAATGAGTATGAAGAAATTCGGCTGATGTCATTGGTTCCATCCAAGTCCCACTCGTACTTGAAATGGTCATTTGAAAAAATGTATGATGCTTACAAGATGTACGGACACGAGCTCCCCACTGTTTTTTTCACTGACGATGTACGTGCTGATAGACGGTTTATTGAAAGCGTCATCCCATCTTTGACCGCAGGTGTTCAAGAGCAGAGATACGGAAATGAATCCAACGCCGCTTTGGAAATATACCCAGAGATGGATTTACCTGATTTTGTAAAGGTCAAATATATCACGCAATTTCACGAAATGGAACACGCCATTGCTGAGTTAAATGAACGAATTTCATTAGATCCTAGCAACACACCTGCTGTAGGATTTGATTGTGAATGGAGCTATAATGAGGAAACGAACACTTCCAACAACGGGATTGATACCATACAAATTGCGTATGATGAAGAGGTTATCATTCTTCATGTCACCAATATCTGGAATACTCTACCTGTTTCTTTGGTAAACTTTTTAAAAAATAAAAATATTCTCAAGGTTGGAAAGCTAGTCTCTGGTGATTTGAACCGAATTAAACGTACATTCACTAGTGTGATTTGTGAGTCTCCAGTAGAACTTGGGACTTTTTGCAAAAGTCGAAATTTGATTGAGCATGGCAAACTCAGTCTGTCTGAAATTTCAGCAAAAGTATTGGGGTACAAGCTCAACAAAGATGAAAGGATTGGAGACTGGAGTGTATCTTGTTTGTCAGAAGTTCAAAAAAAATATGCTGCTATAGATGCTTGGGCTTCTTTGAAAATTTACGAAAAGGCTGTAACGTTACCGGAAGTTGGAACACGTCTCTCCTTTGGTAATATTGTTGTCCCTGGAACCTATGTGAGATTTAGACCGAAAGGTTCGAGTAGTTATGTTGCACTTGGTAGAGTAGACGAGCAAACCGCTGAAGACAGGGAAAAGTTTCAAATCACAACGGATTACTTAATTGCAAGTCGGGTCATTGTTACAATTTTACATGTATCAGCACCTGGATATATACCACGTGGCATCGCCAAGACACCTCGCAAAAGTCAAAATAATGGTAGGCCGTTGGGCTCGTATCTCCCGGTACCATTCAAGTTACCAGTTTTGAAGGCTGATTTAGAGACTGATTCTGCGGAATTCGTCAACGGTTGCATAAATAGCACCAGATCGAATAGCAGCAATAATACTCAAGATGAAAGTGTGGTAGAAAATGAAGACGAAATTGGGGATTTACAAGAGACTGGAGAAGAGGATATTTCAGAAGTAATGAAAAACATGTTTGATGACTGTATTTCTGATGTTGATCGAGAAAATTTTGAGTACGGTTACAAAAAAGTTATGCCAATTAACAACCTAAATTCCGCTCCCCACGACAATAGGGTGTTTAGCCGAGTTATAAAAGATGTTTTTCATCTTATGGATCTTATTAAAACACCATCCAATCACGGTTTGCGGGTTGAATTTTCTCGAAGATTTCGTGATACGCTATTGATTTTGGATGCTGAAGACAAAGCCGAAGTTGAAAAGGTCTTGAATGAAAAGCTTCATACAACCTGGGATGAAAAGCTGAAATATGATTCTGAGTGGGTATGGAAACGAGTTAAGAGAAGAGTCCGTGAGCCTTCTTCTCTTTTTACGCAACTCAAAACGCTATTCCTCACATTTGGTCCCTTGAAATGTTCTGTTACAGGAAGTTGTTTGTTTGACAAAGTTGCATGGAGCCAAGCAGCCAATATATTACACTCAGTGAATCTTGGTCACGTTTCCGACCCTCCTGATGTTGTTTTATACCTCAACATGGGTGTAGATAAACATGGCCTTACAAAGTATCATTGCTTGCGTGGAACAAATTCACTTGAAGGTGGCATACACAGACACATAATCAAGAAATTTGGTTCGTATGGTGCTGGTCCTGCTTTAACAGATAGTGCTCTCGCAGAATTCAGAATGAGACACAATTTGGACGTAAGTGTCAATTTGAAGGTTTTATGTTTTAATATGTACCTAATTATTTTATATATTGTGATAAATTTTAGGTGGGTACAGCCAACAGATACCTTCGAAATTACCGCTCTCATTATGATCCATGGCTGACACAAATAATTCACGAAAAGCGATTATTACTGGAGTTTCCAACCGACGCTAACCAGATTGCAATTGGGTTGAACTCAACTCAATATCAAGGATCTGACGAGAGTTTTGGTATATGTCCTCTGCCCACTGATGTTATGGAGAAACTATGTATAGAGAAATGTACGTTTATTGTGAAGCTCACTCGAAAAAACAAAAAATAACAATTTTATTTTAGGTTCCAATCCCAGTAAGACAGTCTATAATCCAGATCGTGATTCAACTATTCCTAGTATAGAGAATATCTACTTTCATACAGTAGGCTCAACATTACGTGTCAAATTTGCAAGATTCAAATATATTGCCAGTTTGCAGCAGGCCTTATATGCAGTCCTTCCAGTCATAACTAACGAGGAAAAACATATGTTTCACAAAATGCTCCTTGATCATCACTCACAGTCTAACTCTTTGCCTAATTTCAAAAGTATTGCTATAGCTTGGAATACCTCCAACTTAAATGACAAGGAACTTTCAGTAAATGGAATGACAGTATTTTACAAGACGCCAGAGCATTTAAAACTGTATTACAGCCAATGGAAAAAATTTAGAGATGCTGCTGAATCCAGAAATAAATTTGAAACCTTGTTGAGCACCGTCAAGATTAGAATAGAACAAACAAATACTACTACAAACATACGGGTACAGGTCCCAGAGCGACCTTACATAATCCCTAATGCCTCTGTAACAAATCATCACAATTTCTCCCATCCTTTATCTTCAGGATCTTCAGGTGCAGATGCAGTAAATTTAACGAGTATCCCACCCATCAATTCCCCAAATTCTTTAAACGTTGCATGTAATCAACCTGTCAGAAACAGAACAAGAACAGAAAGAAGACTACTTGGTGACACGAGAGTCAGAGTGAAAATGATAAATAAAGAAGTTTATTTCAGAGAAGGGGGAGGGGTTAGGACTAAGATCCAGAATAACGTTTTTCTAATAAATAACTAGCATCTATTTATACTATTTCTTATACATGGGAAAAGCTACGATGGGTTTAAATTATAGATTAACAAGGGACTTTACGGAACAGATATCATGAGCAGATTATTTGACAAGGATGAGTAATTGAGATTCGACGAGTAATAGCAGGCTGGATTTAGTTGACATTGAATAATTAGATGGTTCGGGGAATATCTCTGATTTGACACGGGCGGGAAAACTGGATTGGGATATGAAGTAATAGATGATCGGAAAAAGGTTTACTAAGGTTGAGTCAGACAAGAGGCGGGAAATATATTGGAATACAGATTGGTGGTAGGTTTTACAAGGAATTCAGAAAGCGGGCAAGATATACAGATATGATTTTGGGTACAAGGTTTTACAGGGAGTTTGGTAGCGGACAAGGTATACTGATATTAGATTTTAGGACAAGGTTTCACAAGGGTTTAAAATCAAGGCATGATCTAGGACATGATGAAATGAGTTCATGACAGTCGCTCCCTCTTTACGGTCGAGCAACTGTGAGACTCTTTTCACATGGTCGGGTTGGGTGCAAGGTATGAAATTTCTTGATAGCTGATTTACAATGGGTAAGATTTTTTGTAGGTTCCCAAGTTCTATCCATGGTGCTATAGCCTTTCCAGTGTACCAAGTATTGTAAGTTATTTCTATTGAATCTTGAATCTACAATGTAGTCCACTTCGTATTCTTGATGTTCATCTACGATTATAGGTGGTAATTCACGAATGGGGCGACCAGGGATTTTATCAGGCTTATACGGTTCTAGAAGGTTTACGTGAAACACTGGGTGTATACGCATCGTTGGAGGTAGGTCCAATTTGTACGCACGGGATCCAACTAATGCTACAATCCTGAACGGCCCTAGACGCTTGTAGTCTAGTTTACCAGTTGGGCGTTGTGATTTGATGTTTTTTGATGAGAGCCAAACCTTGTCATTGATTTTGTAATTGGGACCTGGTTGTACGTGTCTATTATAAAATTCCGTATGCTTTTCTTGGGCTAGTCCAATATTGAATTTCATTTCTTGGTGTAAGTCATGAATATTTTGTAAGCGGACGTCTGCAGGGGATTTATCTTGATCGGACCTTGGTAGTGTTACTGACATTCGTGGGTGATATCCATATACTGCATAAAAAGGAGTGGTATTTGTTGATGAATGTTTTGCATTGTTATAGGCAAATTGTGCTATGGGTAAATAATCACTCCAGTCAGATTGTTGGTAGTTGATGTAACATCGTAAGTATTGTTCAAGTATAGAGTTGATACGTTCTGTTTGACCATCCGTTTGTGGGTGAAAAGCAGTGGACAATTTTTGTGTGACTTTTAATCCTTTCATGACAGACCTTGTGAATAATGACGTGAAGGTAACTCCACGGTCAGAGATTACGCTATCGGGGGTTCCAAAATGACAAAAGACATGAGTGATAAACAGACGTGATGTTTCTTCTGCATTGACTTGATTTGTAGTGGGTATGAACAATGCCATTTTACTGAAGCGATCGACAAACACGCAAATTGCCGTGTAGTTTTTGGACGGTGGAAGTTGGGTTATAAAATCAACTGATATGGATGTCCAAGGTGAGTCCGGGATTGGTAGAGGTTGTAGAAGTCCATATGGTTTGTGATGGCTATTTTTGTTTCTGATACACGTTTCGCAACCAGAAACATAGTCCTTGATGTAGGTACGCATACCGGGCCAGTAATAATTTCTTGATACCATATCATACGTCTTTGCGATACCAAAATGTCCAGCGGCAGGTGTATCATGACATTCTTCTAAAATAATTCTTTTTACATCGTCAACATGAGGTACACATATTTTTCCTTCATGAAATAAAATATTATCGTTAAAGCTGTATTTGGTCTCAGCCTTATTTTCAGGAGATGTTTTGACTGTGTTGATAATTGGTCCAAAATAAGAGTCTTCAGGTAATGCAAGGATGATTTTCGGCAGGATAGGATTTGTTTCGAGGTCAATGGGTACGGAGATAACAGAGTTTAAAAATAATTTTGGGTCTAGCAAGGTCATATTAGTTTTTCCACGAGAGTCACCCCCCTCAAAAGGGCGGTCTTTACGAGAGAGCGCATCAGCAGCAGCATTGTGCTTGGCAGCACGGTAAACAATGAGGTAGTTGAAATCACCAAGAATCTCAGCCCAGCGAACTTGTCGGCGACTGAGGTTGCGAGTAGTTGAAAAGTACTCTAAATTTTTGTGATCCGTCAAAACAATGGTTGCATCTGATGAAAATTCCAAGTAGTGTCGCCAATGTTTGAAAGCAGCAACAATAGCCAGAAGTTCCTTATCGTATATCTGGTAGTTAAGTTCAGCCGGAAGAAGTTTTCGTGAATAAAAAGCGATTGGATGGTTATAGCCATCGGGACCAGTCTGGCTACATACGGCACCAAGAGCAAAGTCAGAAGCGTCGGTCTCGATTATGCAAGGTAACTGTGGGTTAAAATGGAGTAGTACTGGATTACTAACAATACGATTCTTGAGATCATTAAAGGCGTTGATGGCAGAGCTATCCCAACGAAAAGGAACATCCTTTTTAAGTAAGCTAGTCAATGGGACACATAGTTTGGAATAATTTGCAATAAATCGTTTGTAAAAATTTGTCAATCCGAGGAAAACTTGAATATCGTGGACACTGGTGAGATCTTTCCAGTCTTTAATTGCATCAACCTTTTCTGGATCCATTGAGATATGATTGGGGGTAATAACAAAACCAAGAAATTGTACACTCTTCACGTCGAATTCGCATTTTTCCAATTTTAGAGAGAGTTGAGCATCCTTTAGCTTCTGTAACACCAGACGTACATGATTCGTGTGTTCCTCCGGATTGCTGGAAAAAATAAGAATATCATCGAGATAAACAACGACAAAAGAGTCTAGATATTGTCGCAGGGTGTCGTTGACTAGAGCTTGAAAAGAGCCAGGAGCATTACAAAGACCAAAAGGCATGACACGATATTGAAAATGACCATAACGGGTACGAAAAGCAGTTTTCCATTCATGACCTTTAGCTATACGAAGAAGATTATATGCACCACGCATATCAAGTTTGGTAAATATAGCCCCAGTATGTAGACGATCTAAAGTTTCGCTTATAAGTGGTAGGGGACATCGGTTTGGAATAGTGATTTTGTTAAGACTGCGGTAATCAATAACAGGGCGAAGAGAGCCATCCTTTTTCTTGACAAAGAAAACAGGAGCACCAGCAGGAGACTCAGATCTTTCAATAATCCTTTGGTTAAATTTTCTTGAATATATTCATACAATGTGTCCATTTCTATTTTTGATAGGTTGTATAAGGGTCCAAAAGTCACTTCACTACCGGTCTTGATAGGGATGGTATGGTCATAGGGTCTATGCGGGGGTAGTCGATCAGCTTCTTTTTTTGAAAATACAATACTAAAATCTTGATATTTATTTGGTAACAGTTGTGTCGTGATGTTTTCATATTTGTTTGTGTTTATGGCGCAAATAATAGGTGCAGATTTTGGTTGTGGAACGTTAAAATGTTTTAAAATCGGTGTATTGAGTTGTTTTGCAAGTTTTTCCCTTTTTTCTTTTTTCTCGTTCATTTTTAAAAAGTCATAAGAATACTCAGAAGAATGATTTATTTCATTGGAAGAAGTAAAAATATTATCTGTATGTGAAGGGGTTACAAAGGTTGTACTATCGTTAATCGAGTCACTAATTTTTTCATCGTCAATTGTAATCACATCGGTCGTTGTTGTATCTAGTTTAGTGGCGAGGCATCCACGAAGAAGACAGGTCATCACCATCGTTCCGGACTTCCAGTCAAAAGCAGGGTTGTGGCGTACTAGCCAATCTTGACCGAGAATAATAGGGTGAGCAGCAGAGTCGAGGTGCTTCAAAGTAATATATTCTTGGTGGTGTGTATCGTTAATTTTCATAAATAAAGAAGATTCTTTATCTGTCGTATGTACGGAGTTGTCTGCTAATTTGTATGAGGTCGGTATACCAGTATGATAGGGGAGACCGCTTTGAGTTACGATGTTGGATGAGATGAACGAACTAGAGCTTCCAGAGTCGACGAGAGCAAAAACAGAGACACAAATACCGCTAATAGATACTGTTACAGGTATAACAATGAGACCCGATACTTCGCTTTCAGTAACGTAATTAATGTCGAGAGCATTGGATTTGTTGATACTTTCCTGTTTTTTGGATACTTGATGTAAATACTGTACCAATAATTTGTCTTTTGGGGTTTTTACGGCCTTCACTAAATTTAACTGGGGGTCGATGCTTGTAATAGCGTGTAATTGGGTGTCGGTTTCCAAGTTGGTTTCATCATATGATTCATTAGTTAATATGGTTGATATTGTTCCAAAGTTAGATCGATGGGGTTGGTTATTTATCTTGTTTGGGCAGGCAGCTGTAAAATGTCCAGGAAGTCCACAGTATAGGCATAGATTATTTTTACGTCGTCTATCTTTTTCCTCAGGTGAAATAGGGCCACGACGAATGTTGTTGTTGTGGGGTGAATAGGATTGTGTTTTGTTTTCCGTTTTAATTTCGTACGTGGGATAACCGACATGATTGCTTTCCTTGGGGTAGGTTGAGTGGGTTGAGGTTGTCTATAGATTCGAGTTGGTGATTGTTGTTTTGTTGTACTCTGCATAATGTCGATTATCAATTCAATTGCCTTAGCTATCATCTTGTTCAATTCCTTAATGGGTGAGAGTCGGGCAAGTTCATCTTTAACATGTCCTTAAGGTTCAGCACGAATTGAGATACCAAGGCATCGTTGTTCCAAGTCATTGCATGCTCAATCTTCGGAAGTCCTGTTGCGTATCGAGCTACAGAGCCCACTTGTCGCAGGGCACGGATAGATGATTCAGAATTATAATTGGATTAGAGTCACCAAAGGCGTCATATAG
>NW_026252589.1:0-26032 GCF_025094135.1 Mucor mucedo | reverse complement strand
TTTTACTATTGGAAAAATATAAATAGGCTATAAGTCTAAGCAGTAGATTTAGTTCTCTAGTTGAATTTCTTCTTAACTTTTGTTAGGGCATTTTTCAAAAAATGACCTTTAGCTTTTCTGCGAGAAAAATTTCGTGTCCCACTTTTTTGGTTCAATTTATTCCGGAGTTTTAATTACAAAAAAAGGGCCCCAGAGGGGGTTTTACACTGTAAACCGATTTTACTGTTTTTCTTTTTTTCGTGTCCCACTTTTTTGGTTCATCTTATTCCGGAGTTTCAAAAGATCAAGAGTCATCAATTTCTTTTTCTCTCTTCTAGGGCTTTCGGAAGAATGTGTTTTATAAACTATTCTGTTTCTCTGAACCCAAAGCCTCCCATCATCATAATACATCAATTAAAACAATTGGACAAAGATGGCATATAAGTTAATGGTTTTCAATGCGCAGATGTTTAGTTTTGTCAGTCTCCATATCAGCAGGCTATAATAACGATGATGCTTGATTGCATTAGAATCTTGTATAAATGTAACCGAATGAATAATTCTTGCTGGAGATTTTAATATAATTTTAACGCCCCAGACAAAACAAAACTATGCAACCTTCTTGAAAATAAAATTTAAAATTGGGTATCTAATCTGCGATATACTTTCTGCCACAAGCAATGGTGCATACATTGATAACTTAAATTAGAATTATACTGTTTAAGAAAGAGATCTATACATTTCATTTACAAGCTACCATGAACCCTTATATACTACGTTTTAAGCACGTATATTATTATTTAATATGCATTATCCATTATTCAGTTCCAAATACGTTTAAGCTCATGTGATATTAAAGAAAAGTGTGTCACATCGGATTAGAAAAATGCCCCCGGGAAGGCTGATTAGCCTTGAGTGCGGCCGGATCTTTTTATTCTTTTTATATTTTTTTTTGAATAAAACCAAGAGATCCATATTTTATCTGTTTAATTCTCTTTCTTTTCTTTTTTTACCTTTCTTTTGTATATTTGCTGTTGTGTTTTGAGGTAAGTAAAAACTATAAGGCAGTATGTAAGTAATTTGAGACTGTTTATAAGATTGTCTTTATTATGAAATAAAATGAACAAGTATTTATATAAAAAAGACTATCTTCTGTACCACTATCTTTAGTGTATCTTTGAAGTTGTTATCATTTTCCCAGTGTGTATCCTGTTACCTTTAACTGCTTATTTTGTAAATATGTTACACTTGGAATTACTGTCATCTTAGACACATTGTACTTCCATATCTTTAGTAAGCCTTTGTCACTGTGTTCTTGTAACCTTGTGATATAATAGTACTAACTATCTATATTGGGTAATTGATTCCTTCATCATTCTTAGGGCCCTCACAAGCAACAAATTTTTTTTTTAAAGATCCCGATTTAGGACTTTATTATTTTTTTTTTTTTTATTTTTTTTTGTGAAAGGTTACAATTTTGCCAAATAGATGAATAAAAAATTAAATGGATATATATAGGCGATTAACAATAACATCGAATTTTCTCCAGTGCCAAAATTTTCGAAATATCCCAATAAAGAATTTAAATCCAACGACCCCAGAATCCTTCTATCAGATGAAAGATCAGACAAATTGGGCTACTGAACTCACCAATGTTTTTGTTTTTGTTTTTTTTGATAAAAGAGTTGTGTTTGTGATCCTCTTCATTTTTCTTTACCAATTCTTAACTATCCAATTTTATTTAACAAAATGCCTTTCCAAAAGTACACTACCATCGTCATATGGGATTCAGCAAGCACCAACGTTTTGATCGAGTTGTTTTCCGATTACGTTGTAAACGTGGGTGTTATTCGCTCACCTCAAACAAAGCTGAATTCGAACAAGGCAACGGAAGATGCTTTTAATGCCAGTGACGCTATCAACCGTAGAAGGGACTTTGCAGCGATGAATAACAAGTGGATTCGCCTCTGTGATACGTTCAGAACCAGACGAGACGATGCTAATTCTACTGGTAGTGCACCTCTTCAACACTGGGAGTTTCACGATCTGATGCAACATGTAACATCGAGAATGCAATAAAACTGTAGTGGAGACTTTGTTGTCGGTAAAGTGTGGAAATGTCTGATTCCATAATCAAGTCCAAATAAAATTTATTGCGATTCAGCAACTACTGTAACAGTTTGAGATAGGTTCATTTTGTTATCTCTAGAAATAAAAAGTATATCAAAACAATAGAGTCCTTGAAAAATAATAACAGATAGGTTAGCATTTTGAGTGAACTTTATATTTTAATCGTTCAAAAAGGGTCATTAAAAAGCAACGTCATGGATTTTGGAAAAAGCTTTCTTTTGGAAGTCTGAAGTAACCTTTCACAAAAAAAAAAAAAAATAATAAAGTCCTTAATCGGGATCTTTAAAAAAATAATTTTGTTGCTTGTGAGGGCCGTTAATGTATTGATGTCATAGATATAGGTTTATTTAATGTAGCAACAATATAGCAGATCACCACATTTTCTTTATTTTTATATTTTACTTTATTGAATTAAGTTGATATACAACAGCAGTATCAATCAATAAACGTATGTCAGCTGTTTGGAAAACTATTTGCTTCCTTGGCTAGAAAAAGAAAGTAAGACAACTGGGCATGACTTTTTTTATCAAGAAGATAACGCTACTAGTCATACAGGTAGTTACAAAGAAATAATAATGATTGATGGTTTTGACTTCTGGCCTCCCAATAGCCCTGATCTCAACCCCGTTGAGCGTGTATGGGCACACTTCAAAAGGAGGGTATATAATCTCGTAAACCAGATTATCTCTATGGAACGGCTTGAAGCCGTTATAAAAGATGAATGGTCAAAGATCAATGCCAGACAGATTCAAGGCCGTCATAAAAGCCAGTGGACACATTGTAATAAACCTGTAGTGTGATTTAATAAAATAAAAAATAAAATAAAAAATAAAACAAAGTACATAAGTACGTTTAGAATTCCTTTAAAAATTTATTGACCAAGATGTTAAGATGATATTTTGGGGTCTATTTATACTACATGACAGCTGAAAACTAATTTCATATTTGACAGTAATTAGTCATCAATAAATTTCTTCTTTGACTGTCGAATACACAAGTCAAGTTTGTGTTCTTACGTCGGAATGGGTATATTTAGATCCTTTCAATGTCACTGGATCTTGTTACTTTATTTAGCGATAAATCTGTGATACAGACTATTTCCATGTATGTCAATTACATCTACTTTTATTACGTATACGCTATGTGATTTGGCAGACACATTACCCATTATTAGATTTCCATACTTTCTTTTTTAATTTTTAATAACAAATAGCTCGAAACTCTTTATGACTGTTATGGGATACACTTCTTATAAGCGAATGAGTTCGTAGGATGGTTTACATGTTAACTAACGTGCCACCAAGCTTAAATCGACCAAATTTTGAAATTGTTTCAAAATTTTTTTTTCGCAATTGCAATGTTGATCCTGCGTTTTTTTTTTTTTTTTTTTTTTTTTTTTTTTTACCATAGTCCTCCCCCCTCGACATTAGACAGAACAAAAATAAAGTAAAGCATTTGAAGTCTACTTATTATATATATATAGAAAAAAAAAGTTAAAAATAGTTTTTATTCGCGGTCTAAATCCGCAGGGATTCTAATTTTTCTGTGCGAAAGGTACTTCTTTTCAGCAAATTTTTTGACTGCTTGTACCACCTCACGGCCGTCTCTACATTTACTGTATGCTTCGATATATTCTGTTGCTCGTCTAAAGTATCTTCTGATACGAGCAATTCCACCAGCCTTGTCCAAGAAAGAGTCTATATTTTGTTCCAAAGACTTGAAAGTGTAATCGCATTTAAGGCGAGCCTCCCGCTTTGCTCCGCCCCAATACATTTCAATCCAATTACACTCACAGTGGTACTTTGGATATAGCTCAAAGATGTGCCCCGCATCCTCTACTACTTCTTGAAGGGCTGACTTCTGGTTACAGAAATCCGGGCGAGATCCCAAGAAATGACGAGCACAACAAATCTTGCTGGGTGCTATGACTGGAGATCCACAATCCAACTTCCAAGCTTTGCCTTCGATGTCATGGCCGATCCATTGTCTTCTCTCCTGCAAAATTTTTTTAATTCCTTTAAAGTAGCGTACTGTCTTGGTTTTGGTACTGTTTTTTTTGCTGGTAGTTTTTGTAACAGCCTCGTAAAAAAAGGACTGTTCAAGAACCTCACCATTTGTCAAAGTGACAACGGTATCGTGAAACTGATACTTGTTAGTGACCGGCCAAACCTTTTCGTTCAAGGTCATTCTGTTAACCACAAGAGCTTCATCGGAATATGCTCCGTGGTTTGAGCTATTGTCAAACAGAAAAACAGCAGTACAATCCGGATGCAGTGCATCAAAAAGGCCAATCACATTCTCCTCAAGCTGTTCAACCATATGCTTGTAGGTCCACCAACCTTCTCTGCTATCTCCAGCCTTGAAGATTGTCCTGGAAGTCCAATTTTTGATTTTCATCGTACCATGACAGGGACACTGAAACTCACTGATCATAATGGAAGATCCAGGTCCCTTCTTACGAATGTGGTTTTCACCATCCTCGAGCCAAAGATCATTTTTTCCATCATTGGCGTAGAAGGTGCTTTCATCTTGTGTCACAAATACAATTTTTTTTTCACCTTCTTCCAAGGAAGGCTCGAGAATATTCTCTTCGTTGTCACCAGCATAGAAGTCCATCTTTTCCATATACTTCATCATACGTCTTGACCATACTTCACGGTATGCTACCACATCTTCACGTTCATGACCATCAAAGTATATCATTTTTTTGTTCTTTCTATATGAATATCCCCATTCGTATAAGTACTTGCTGATTGTTGTTTCAGAAACGGTTCGGTTGGCAACACCCAAAAGAGACGGAACAACTACATCTTCAATATACTTTTTGATAACAACTAATGACCGTTCGGCTGGCTTGGTCTTTCGAATTTCTTCGAGAACCATGGTCTTTACGTCAGAATCGTTAAGAAAACACTTTCTTTTGCTGTGTTTGCCTTGGGAATGATCAGAAAGCTTATGATCGCGCAAAAACTCCTTAGCCCACTTAACAATAGTCTTAGCACGATACGGCTGATAATTATGTCTCCAAAAACACCGAGCAGCATCAGCTGAAGCGTCTCCAACGTTTAATCCTTCAAGTCTTTTAAGAAAATAAAGGTTGATTGATGAGTAACGTACAAAATTATAAGCTAAAATCTTGCTGTCTTCTGATTTCAAATTCATTACAGGTTTAATAAACTCCTGTAATTTATCTAACATCTTGTGGATGTTGATTATCTCCTTTTGGCTGCGGCTTAAAACAGGATTGGCGGTGTTTGGAGCAACAGTAACAGGGACAAAACCAAAGCTGATTAATTTTTGTTTGATATCAACAGCTTTAAGTTCCTTCTTGTTTCTCCAAACCGATGTTCTAGAGGTGCCTTGATACGTTTTTGGTCTGTTTCCAGCCAAGGTATTATCAACCAGTGCGTTGTTGATTGTCTTTTGATAATTATGTGATTCTGCAAAACTTCTCAAATCATCCAAATCAATTGCGGTTTCATTGTCATTAATATCTTCCCAGTCGTTTTCAACAATAGGTTCGGAAGCAAGTTTACCATCAGCACATTGTTTTCTATTTTTGAAAGCACGTTGTCTTGCGTTGAGTGGAGGCATTATTCAATTATAACAAAGTGACAAGTATAAAGAAGTAAACCAGCGCGTCACAAAATTGCATGTTATGATATTACCCAGATTTGATCGGTAACTGCGGAGTCATTGTCAATTTGGTTGGCCCTTCTATTTGCTTCTTTTTTTTCCCTTAAATTAAAAGAGCGGCGCATTAAGTCTTTGTATTAATTACGATTTGAATATCAAAGTCAAAAAACTAATCGTATACAATTGTTTCCCATAATACTATAATCAGTTTAAAACTTTTCCGAAATTACAGAACATAAAATTGACTAAGTTCATGGCATTCAAACATTTTGTACTCGCGTGACTACAAAAATTGAAAAATTTTCCCCTCTCCCGTAAATAGCTTCACGGCTTACCTTTAAAAGAGCGCGACATATTGATTACCGTTGAGCAATGTTTTTAATAATAAATTGAAAACAAAAGGTAAAGAAACACTCTTAATCAAAATACAAATAGATTAAAACTGTTTTAAAGTCATAGATCATAAAATTGATGGACTTGATAGCTTTCAATTAATTTTTTTTATGTTACACCACTTATTTACTACTCTGCTCCCCCAACCCAATTCCAAGGGTTCTTAGATTGAAAAGGCGTCTGACTAAACGTAAAAAAAAAAGAGTTTTTTATAAATAAAATTTAAAAACAAAACGTATACAAATATTGTTTAATTGAATAATAATAATATAAAAGTACTCCTGTACATTTAAACCAAAAACTGATCGAGTTCATAGCTCTCAAAGAAAAATATATGAATTTACGGGTTTGGTACAATGTTATTGGTTAAAAGGCTATTCTGAGTTTAAAAAATATACATGAAAAATTACGCGTGTTTCAAAAATTTATGCCTACATATACTTCCCCGCTTAAATTTTTTATTACCGACACACTTTGCCGACTATCAGAGAATTTTTTTTTTAAATAAATGACAAATGTATTAATTGATTCGGCTTTAAAAAGTCTTGAATAATAATTCTATACGTTTTATTTTTTTAAAAAAAGTATTTTTGGATGATAAAAATGGGTGTAAAAAAAGTTAAAATTTTTGGTCGATTTAAGCTTGGTGGCACGTTACAATGCATGAAATTAATTTTTTTAAAATGAAACGGAGTTTTATTGTGGGGGACGTTCATAAGTTTTTTTTTTTTGCCATATTTCAGTACATTTGTTTATGCAGATTTCGGTACGGTTGAGGTTGAGATGGTACCACTCTTTAGGATGTATAACATCGTCGTTTACTGCTTTTTGGTTTTGATAAATGGAATCGAATGCTTCTTGGGATAAAGACTTTCGTTTACAGGAATCTGGAATACTGGTATCGCAAGTGAATGTAAGGCAATGCTCATCGAAGATATTCAATATAGACAAGAGTTCGTCAAAATACGCAACAAATCCTTGAAGTGATTTTTTTGATGATGGTGCTTTTATGCTGTACAAGTCAAACATGATATACATTCCATCTGCAACGAGTTTTGTAATAAAGAAATTGATTGTTAAGCCTCAAATAATGTTTAGAATGCAAGTTTCAAGTGTTTATTTAATTTCAACTTTCTGACTGTTTAATACTTGCCTATTACTTGTATTCCAAGGCAACCATTTGCGTTTGATCGATCAATAGAATTTTTAGTCAATAATCCAATTCGAACAAGGTCGTTTGATGTTGCAGACTTATCATTTCTTCTTTTGACGCTTTTAACTTCAACAAATCCTAACGATGGTCCATAATAGAGTCCATCCAAGCTGGTGATTATACTGTCGGGACGCTGCTTTGTTATAAGTCCGTTTTTTCGATTCTTCATTTGTAACACTCGTCCTATTTATAAGCATTGAAAATAATCAATATCATTTGAATAACAAACCAATCGTGTACACATACCATCTAAACAGAATGCCCTTATCTGGATTATCAAATAATCCAGACAGTATAGGATCAATGTATCTTTGGCATAACTCAGATTCTAGGACATCCTCCTTAACATCTTGATTGGGCAACTTTTCGATCCTATAAAGAACGAAAATTATTTAAAACTTTTATCCTTCCTCACCAGTATTAAATAAATAAAAATTAAATTACTTACAGTTTGGCCACACATTTCAAAAGCTTGCTAATATTCCTTGGAAGGCGTGATAATGGACATGCTGGTGCTTGTTAATGATTTGATGGCTGCTGTTCTGGTAATGTTGAGGAAGTAGGAGTGGCAAGGGTAGTCACATCAATATCAGTACTAATGAGTGGTGCGGTTATTGTTGTTGTTATCGATAATGGGGATGGTGTAAATCCTAATTTGTATGCTTGAACAATGCCTTCTTCTCCTGTGATGAGATCATTTTTGACATTCTACAGAAAGATAAAAGTCATTAATATCTTTAATTATTCTTTTATCTCATATGCATGATAATCTACGTTGATTAAACTTGAAATACTATCAATGTTGTTGATACACGTGCGACTGTATTTTCTGATGCTGAAACGCTTGCATTGGTCATCGAAAATATCCTTCAATTTTTCTTCTGTAAAAACCCCAATCAGATCTGGATGCCATTTTTCTCGTTGGATAAGAAAAATTGATGACAAAGCCCTGAGATGAACTGGTGTTAGTAATTCTATTTTTTTTCTCCTATATATATATATATCTTTTCCATATACTTACAACATGTGTGAGACGTTTGATTCAATATTAATGGTATCGAAGTTATTACTTGTGATCAATTGGAAGGTGTAGAAAGCCAAAGATACGTCAAATTAATTAATATTGTATCTGTTATTGGTCGAGGGAAGGACAATATCAGTATTATTGGGTTCAGACGATGTTGTACTTTGCTCAGAAGAGCTAGAATCTTCAGGCTTATCAAGTGTTTCCATGGGGTACTGTTGTGTTCTTGTTGTACCTTTTATTTGTTCATGGTTGTGGACATCAAAAACAATAGTTAGAGGCGAGTGTATGCGGATTATTATTGATTGACAAATAATACATAATCTATCTACTCACCTTGCTTCTTGTTGCATTAATTGTAAAAGAAACATTGTACTAAACGAGCTCATGCTTCTTAAAATTGTAAAGGCTTGAATCGCATACTCATCTTTCGTTAAATAACTATAGATAATAAACTGGTGATTACTATTGCTTTTATCATAATCATTTAAAAGCTTCCATTATTAACTTACGATATCTTGAATCATTTTTGTGGTATTTGACAAAATATTACCTAAAAATATATTTTTATTAGAGGTAAAAATAGACTAAAAGAACTCTGCTGCTATGAAATAATTGATCCTATTTATATTGCATAACTCTCCTGAGTTTTAATGATGAGTCAACCCTTCTGGTTTTGGAATAGATCTATACTTTGTTTCCCGACTTGGGTTAAATGAATACTACTCGTTAGAATTGTTTCCAGTTAACGTTGTCCCATATCAGTGAATCGGGAGCATGAGTATCCTAATAAATCTTTAGTATTACGAGACACTTATTGATCATATCATGCAACGGTTACTATAAAAGATGCATACTTGTTTGTCAAGTGTAATTGGCAATAGAACATAATAGTTGATCATTTATTCATTATCTTTGTAATGAATAAATTACGATTTCAAATATAGAATGGAATTTCGATATTTGTATATTTGGTTGTAGAAGCTAGGTATCCATTAATTCATACAATATTTTTTTGTACTCTTTATCAGCAGCATAACTATATCAATATATACGTAAATGAACCATTTATATTAATAGCTGTTCTATTTTTTCTCTGGGTAGCTAATCCATTGAGAGAACTATTCACAGGAAAAAAAAATATGGCTTTTTTCTGTAAAAATTATGTCCTTGAGAAAATAAATTTATGTTCAGAAATATGGTAAAAAGTGTCAATTTTAATGTCTTTTTATTACCGTTATTTTACCATATTTTTTACAATATAGTTTCGTATACGTAAGTTTCATGTAAATGATGATACTTTTATGTCCTATATTTATGTAGTATTTTTTGGATTTATTTTATGGTATCGCTATTTCCCCTCCCATTTATTCACATTTTGTTTTTCATTTTATAAACCAAAAATGTTCCAGCTAATGAAGGACCAGTTTTTTTTTGGAAAAATTCTTACATGCATCGGCTTAATTCTGCTGTAAAAATAATAAAAATAGTAAGCAATGACAGTTATAAAAAAACATCAATATCAGCATACCTCTTCTTCTAAACTGGGAACATTCGGAGGAGTGGTACTGTTATCATCAGTACTATTATTATTATTTTTGTTGTTGCGTCTGAACTTGCTTGATTTTGAGCTCCAATGCTGTTGACAGATGAATCTTACAGGCCATAAGCGTTGACAGCTTTTCAGAAAGTGTAACTCTGCATTTGTCTCGACGATAATGCCAGTGGTTTTTGATATTAAAGAATCTTTTATGTTTACGTTCAATTCCCCCCAGTTAGTATTTGGATATTTAGCCTTGATACTCGTAATGTTTTGGCGACATTCTTTTAAAATAAAATGGTATACAGCTTCGTCATCAGTTACATACTTTTTTATCAATTGTCTTATTGCCTCCCTTTTGTTTAACTCGGATGGCTCAGGTATACGTACAAATCCTGCACAATTGTCATCGCTACTGTTCGATGTTCTGTTTATACACTCGGAAAGACTTGCGTTCAAAATATCATTTGCGCCAGCCAATGAGTCCACCTTTGCTTCAAGTGCCTCCACTTTGGTTTTTAGCTCTCGTTTTAGTTGTAAAACCTGGCTATTCTGTTCTTTTAAGTTAGTTATAAGGTTAACAAGTTCGTTGTGTTTAGTCATTTCTGTTAAAGGTTTTAACAAAACAATAAAAAAATCCGTCCTGCATGGTAGTGAATTTTATTAAATGTGCTTTGATCTGTTTTTTTTCACGTTCTTGTTATTGTTATTATAATGTCCGTTCTTGAAAAATAGCACTGGATCTTTAAAATCTTTATTATGAGGTATTCAATTGTTGATTACACTACTTTATACATTAAGCTCTTATGACTAAGAATTTAATAATTAACGCAATTTCATGTTTTACATTATTTTGGCCAATCAATGCTAATCCTCGCCGTCCCTCCCGGGACGGTAAGCTAAAGGACCCCCTAACGGGGATCCTAGAAAGGGTAAATGGGGTCCACAAAAGGAAATAGGCTAATCTGACGTGCGCCGCTCAAGCCTTGATATTATGATATGGTTTTTATTTTAAAAGATATTGATAGTGTTTGGTTAAAGTATACTTGTTATATGTTTGAATTAAAAATGTATGCATCAGAGTAGCGTGAGCATATTTGCTATACGGGTTTTCTTCTTTTTCTAATAATTTCAACTGCATCTGCTTCACACCCGTATCTTCTTTTGATACATATAGGTAAATCGGCTCCAAAAAAATATAATTCTTCCATTTTCGGAACTCGAGACATTGCAACATACAGCTGACCATGGGTGAGCATGTCATCCAGATGAATACCAACGCAATCAATGGTGGCACTTTCAGATTTGTGGATTGTTGACGCAAAGTCAGGTACAATCGGAAATTGGGATCGGGTGTAGCTGGTACCAGGTACTTGTCTTGTGATTCGTTGGATCCAGTAAATTTTCTCTTCTTCTAAACCATCTGAATTTCGGATTTTTTTTTTTTAAGCAGATATTATCACCTTCGATAAATTCGATAGTAGCGATTGTACCGTTGACCCAACCATGCGCAGTGTTTAAGTTTTGAATTAACATGATTGGCATATCAACATTTTTAAATAGAGAAACTGTAGTAACCGTGTATCTTTCAATGCTGGAGATGCTGTACCTTTGTTTCCAATATATCTATCGTGGGATTCAATGGCGCAGCCTTCACCCGGAAATTCAGCGTAATCTTTTTCGTTTGCATTTCTTACTCTATTTCTGGTTGTATACAGGCGCAAACAATACATTGGTAAATTGGATTTTAAGATGGTTCTTTCGTTGATACATTCAATGACTGATTGGTCAAAATTGTATAATCGAACTTTATCTAAGATTTCCATAAACCGGATTTCTTTTTGGCGGATAGGGTCAGCTAAATTGTATCTGTTGACGGAATTATAAATTTCTGACTGCCACATTGTTCCTTCATGTTTTTGAACAGGTAAAAGTTGAGCTATATCACCAAAAAAAATTGTCTTGACACCACCCATTATAGAAGATCGTTGAGTTGACTTTATAAGTGCTTCATTTATGGAATCTAACATCTTTGAACTGATCATGGAGTATTCATCTACCAAAAGCAATAACTTTGGATATAACTTGACATAGTGATCCAGTGACTGATAATTTGGTACCATTGACTTGTTGGTAATGCCAAAAAAACGATGCAGGGTGAGACCTGTGATATTATGAGCGGCTACACCGGTTAGAGCTAATTTGAAGCCCTATTTTTAATGGGATTTATTAACTAAAAAAGCTTGACAGATATTTTATTTCTGACAAACCTTATACCCTTTCAAGCGGAAGTATCTTTCTAGCATACGAAGAACATACGATTTTCAAGTACCAGCAGCACCAGAAACAAAAGCAGCAGAATTAATTTTTATTTCTCTGATTAACTGATTGTACAGGCTCTTCTGATCTCCTTTTGCACTACTCAACATAACCCGAAGTTCGTCTCTGTAAACTTGAAGTCCTCGTTCTACATCGGCAACGTCGTTAAGATTTTGAATATTTACATATCTACTTAAAGTAATACCCCCAACTTCAAGATTTACCAGGTGCTCATAAAAATCTGAGTACGGATAAAAATTTTAGCTCAAAAGATAATTTAAAAGATTACAATTAATTACCTCGCCATGTGCCAAAAGGCTCCTTAAGCTTTTCAAATGTCGTATTGAAAATTGGATATTTCAAGACAATTTGCTGATAGTAAAAATTTTTACCGTTCATTTCACTTTGGTTGAATGTTCGCCAGAAGAGCCGTTTACCACGTTTTAAAACATATTCATCTTTACCCGAATAAACAATTTTAGGTAAATCGCTATCATGGAAATCGGTGGCAACGTGATCAATTTCATCTGCTAGAACCTCAGGTCTTTCATCAGAATCATCGTTGGTACCAGCAGCCCTGGTATAGAAACAAAAAAAATCAGGAAATTTAACAACTTTTGCACCGGATCTCTTTTCATAGATTTCTAAAAAAAAAAAAAAAAAAAAAAATTAGTTTCTTCGTCACAAAACGATGAGTCGAAATTGACCAAAGTGAGTTCGCATGTATATTTCGGTAGTGTTTTCATCCAAATCCTTGATATCACTTTTAATTCGTCTTGTATCTTGAGTTACGAGATTGGTGTTTAAAAAAATAACGCCTCTTGAATTCCTATGTTTATGCCACCCCATCACATCATATGCCGCCTCAACTGAGCCAACAATTCTCGTTGTATAGTGATCTTTTTCAGACACAAAGGACGTTTTCTTATAATACACAGAATTTTTTTGTTGAAAAATTTTCAATAAAACCTTGGCTTCATAATCATCTTTGGCAAGATACTTGGCTAGATATCGTACAGCTTGAGGACCATCGTTATACTGAATGTCCATGCTAGTTCGAAAAGTGGCCAAAAGATACGGATTGTAGTTATTCACCATTCCATCACCAACATCACGCCTATAAGTGCAACGATGATCAGCATCCATTTCAGTCTCAGGAGCGTATGGCTTGGGAAATCCAAAACGACACTTCCTCAATGGGTCACCTCGTTTGCAATAACTAAAAGTGGCCATAAAAAATTAATTATCGTACATTTAAATCAGTTTGGGTTCACTTACTTGAGATTACACTTGTGGATCTGAAGTCTGTTTACAAGTCCGTGTAACAAAGGGTCATCAAAAGACGTGCCGGATGGAAACCAAGTATGTGAGAAATTCGAGAGATAAAGCTACGAATTAAGAATAAAAATAAAGAAATTTGACGAAGTAAAATTATCAAACTGCAAAAATAAACTAAAGTCTTTATTATACAATAAATTGGGTTCTTTATATACATATTCAGGCCTGGCTAAATATCAATCATTAAAGTGAAACCTGTCAAATATACAATAGGCGTATTGTAAATTAAAGATCGAGCATCTCATGGTACCTTCGAGAATCTTGTTATTGACGAGCGATCATATCATTGGATTGTATTATTTGGAATAAATGTATGACTATTGTTTTCTATATGTTGATGAGTAATCAATGCGTAGTAAATAGAGTGTAATAGCATGTATTTGATTTAAAGAGTAATGCAATAATGATTTATAGAAAGGTTATCAAATAAGAAAGAAAGAATTGATGATGGAGTTATATCTGTATATAAGCTCGATCACAACAGTATGAACCATGTTGAGATTGATAAGCTCTTGAACGTTTTTTACAGTCCAACGTACACAGTGAATGTGAGGACTACCTCTGACTTGTATCTCCATGACCCAACTATACTCCTGGATACCTCCGATTTGATCAGCAAAGTCTTTAAGAATGTGCTTCTGAAAAAGTTTCTGCCATTTTCTTTTAAAATGAAGAGAAAACAAAATTGGATCTTCCCAAGGATTTTGTGCATCACCTAAACCTTTGAAATCGCTGCTCTTGTCGTCACATGAGAAAGTCAAAAAAAGTTGTGGTGAACCAAGGTTTTCAAAAATACATTGCAAGTCCAAGAAATTTTTTCGCTTGTACGCATAGGATGAACGAATTTGGGGGGGGGGGACCGTTGATATAGCGCTAGTACGGATTTAGATTTAAAAATGGACAATTATTATTATATAACAATTGTGATAGTGAGCACTAGACTTTTAGTTGTCAACTTAGTTTTATTATTTATTAAGAGTATTTCTGTAGTGATCTTAGACGATAAAATATATGGATAAGACAATAAAATGCAAATCGATAATAATACAGTGAGAGATGAGAAGAGAATATAGTTCTTAGATGTTAAAGAGAAAAGAGTTTACGACGGGTTTATGTAAGAAGATGATGTGATTGTATAATTTACAATAGACAACAAACAGCAACAAAAAGCGGAGGAAATACTACTAGTATCAATTACAAGATACATCCCAAGTTTAGGTGAAGACAAAACTAAAGAATCTTTATTAAAAAATGAAAAAAAGCAAGCGTATTTATAGGAAAGATCCTATCCTGTGTAACAACAAGCCACATTATTATTGGCCGCAACACCGTTGACACAATATTCTTGTTGAGCTGTTTAGTAACACTGTCTACAATGTCTCTTTTTTTCAAATTTCCTCTGCCTTTTGTAGATACGACGAACCTATTGGCGGAAGCAATATTTTTTTTCTCTATGGAATCAAGCATAAAAAAGAGAAAAGATGGATCCATTGCAAATCGACGATCTTTTAACATTAAACGACTTTTAGCAAAGCTGGCTAGTGTTTCACCATTTAATGTAGTGCCAGCTACACCACCACGATTTTCCGGAATACCATAAATTCCAGTCAAGTTCTCAAATTCAGGTACATTTGATGGAACCATAGAATAGTGACCTTTAGAATGGGGAAAAAGATCTGGGAACAGCAAAGCAATCAAACTTGGATGTGAGTACCTCACATATTTTCCAACGCTATCTTCTCCGATAATCAGATCTTTAAACTCTACATCAGTAGCTTGGGGGTTTGTATCATCTTTTGCAAAGAGTGCATTGTTTCTCCATCCATCAGTAGCACCAATAAATTTGCTGTTCTCATAGACATGGTAATTGACCAAAGGGTACATAAGCTTGGGCATACTATAACGAGCAATAAGAGGATTAACCTTTTGGAGAGCCTCATAAGCAGCAGTGACCTTGATTTTATTAATAGTGGCTGGATCACCACGTTGAAAAAAAAGACTGAGAGTACCACCGTAGGCCATATCGGCAAATTCAAAGTTATTTGTGTTATAAACGGAACCCTTAAGCTCATAATGACCAATTCGACCGTTGTACAATGTTGTTTTTCTTGTTATTTGAGACATCAGTTTTATAGGGGACAATACGAACTTTTCTCTGTAGTTTAAGTCTTTGGTTTGAGGGAGAGTTTCGCCTAATTAAATTTGGTTACAAATTAGTCCTATGAATGCATCCGTAATTTTATTAACCAACCTGGATACGTGTACTTGATGAACTTTTCTTCTTCAGTTTTGAAATGAGTAACACAAACCATATACCTGGTGTCATTGGAGGGACACATTTTTGGTTGCAAATTCCAGTCAACACAGGGTAAAGCATCGGGCTCTCTGATAAAACGAAACTTTTCTTCTTCTGGATATAAAACCTTCATACATACACAGCAGAAACCATTGGGTTTTTCATTAATAAACTTTTGAAAGTCATTGATTTGCTTTTGCTGTACTTTGGAAAAACTAGAAAGATTTCTATCACCAACACGGAATGAGAAGAACATGTTTTAAAACAATTTGTTAATTAATGAAGAAAGATTTTATTTTGTGGTAGTGCATTTATATACTGTTCAATGTTATCCAAAATGTTACATGCTGCACTACTAATAGTATTACAGTAAACGTATATTTACATATTGCACGTTTTTGTTTATCAATCACTTGTATAATTAGATTTTATAAGTAACATCATGTGCGATTCATGCAAAACTTTATTGTAAAGACTGCAAAGTTAACAATCCATGGCATCTCTATTCAAAAAGGTGGAAACAGGGAAAGGAAGATTTTCGTTCGGAAGATTCTGAAGAGTGAAGGCTGGATCACTCCAATCAGTTCTCTTAACTTCAAGATTGTAAGAGTAGACGGTCTGTGTGGTCCTGCGTACAGGCCTACCATAGGCATTGGTTTCAGCACGAGAAATGTTTTCGGTCGTTGAAACTGGATTAAATCCACCAACGATAAGTTTCTTGTTCACTATTTGATAAAATAAATAAATGTGAGTATTACTTCTCATAATAAGCGAATAGAACATATATTTGCGTACCTAAAGCGTCATGCATGGTCGACAGAGCCTTGGCGAAAGAGTCCAAATTGTGTGTACCCTTCTCTGAGGTATTGCCAAAAACAATCTTATCATTGCTGATATTTTACCACACATACTTGTGAACCAGATATTTGAACTTCGTCAAGGGTAACGACTCAATATCACGAAGTCTGATTCTTGTTGCGTCTGTGGGAATGATGTTTCCCTCTTCGTCGGTAATGGCCAAAGGTCTGATGTTATGGACATTCAATTTGACACTACAAAATGCTCTGTTAGAGTCATCAAAAGTGAAAGCAGTGATATTCAAAGGTCCTTTTAATAAAAGAAGTGTTACTTCAAATTTTTGGAATTGATATGACTGAAAATTACCAGTGATATAGTGCTTTGCCCCAACAGAACAAAATCTCAAAAAGTAATACTGAAAAACTGGGTTTGAGGTAAACAACTTGACATTGACACCCGAGTCGACAGCCTTGGCTTCCATAGACACATGTCTAGACGTGATGCGGAACATGGGGGCCATGGTAATACTTGAATTGCTGAGTTCTCCCAAAAGCATTTTGTTAATAATAAATTAATTGTGCATGATAATTGTGTAGAATGCAAAAGGTTTTATACCTCTTTCTGTTACACGGGAATCGCAAATGTTGTCGAAAATTAAGCATGAATAATTAAGAATCGGAGATATCCACGAGAATCGCAGAATCACAAGCCACTCTTACGATAAATATCCTATCTTAAAACTTCAGTACAGTAGTGACATTACCTTAATTAAAAAATCTATCATATTATTAATCCATCATATGATCTTTTGTATGAAGTATTACAAACCAATCAGAATTTATCATTTTAAGAGATAGCATACCGTGTGAATGTTTCAATATAGATACTTGTACTTCTGACACTTCAATTAAACATTGGCTCTTAAAAAATTGGAATCGAAACTCTTTCAATGTACACATAGTAATATTTGACACAGAAATGTGTGCTTACCCCTGAGTATTTTTAGACAGCAAATATGAGCGATTTTGAATATTGCAACGTACGGCATACTAACATCATTGCCTATAATAAAAAAAAAGTTTGTCTCACAAGATAGTGCTATAATATCTTGTTTTTATTTGAAGAGCTAATAATACCAAAAGTCAATGTCACTTCGAAATATTCACACAGGCACAAAATGTACAAACGGCATATGCAAGTATAGTCTTAAAATCTTTAAAATTCTTTTGCCTTTTTAAAGTAACTCTTTTTTTTTTCACGACAACTTCTTAAGAAGTATATTTGGATTGTTGAACTTATAAAGGCAACAACTAGAACTTATTTTTAGCAATCCTTGATCCAAACGTTTTATGGAGTCAATAAAATTACTGTGTGAAGAAACCCTTATCTGTACTCTGGTGTGTGTAACATTGTATGTAAATCAAATTTTTGGTAGTCTATAATTTTTTTATTGAATTAGATTTTTTTGAAGGAGAATACGATTTAATATGAGAACTTGGGCATATTAAGTATGAACATATTAACGTCAATCTTTTGGAATAAAGAGTAACTTTTTCTATCATTGCACATTGTACAATAAAACCAAAAAATTTAACAGCTAACTAAGCCCAAGATACTGAACATACTGAACATACTGATAAGTGGGAGAATCTGTATGGAATTTAAATTGGTACATACAGACTTTGTAATTTTTTGGTTGCATATATCGTGTGATTTTTAAATGTGGCATGTTATATTAAATCGCTACTTGTCTGGATGCATTAATCCTGATACAATAGCTTGTACCTGAATTTGTGTTAATTGCTTGTACCACCCAATCTTAAATTATATGCAGATGTTCGATTTTAGAAAACATATTCCTTTTTGTAGTTTTTTAAGTTGGCATAATGCAATCTATTGTTTCAACATTTATTGGATTATTATTCCCTCATGCATTAGAACTCGATAGCGACAGCAATACAGTTTACTTTCTGTTATATGAGGCATATTCAGCGTATGCAAACATTGCTAGAAAAAAACTACTCGAAGTGGCTAACGATATACTTTTGTTTTAACAGACGCTACAGTGTTAAAATTATTGCGGACAAGGAGTTGGTAAGGAAGGCCTTTACTGATTACGAACCCACCTGGACGCTTGATAGTTTGGTAAATAAAAAGCAACCAATCATAATATCTGCAACCGGCACAATGCTACAGCAAACAGCTGGTGCTGCATTTCTTGGTAGGGTTGTTGAAGAAAAATTTCATATGGAATTGCTATGACTGTCTATAATTCCATGCGTCCCACTAGTTTGTAATAGTTTAAAACGTATGGTGCATCCGGAAGTTGGTCCTACACAATTAAGTGAGGGTGTAAAAGAAGGCTACTTTCTGCTTAATCTTTCCGCCGTGCAAAACTTTGACATCGGTCCTGAATTTTTCGAATCTACCTTTGCTGTCAATAATGACTTGGGTATTATTACTATTTTTATTTTCAGAAAAAAAAACGTAGATGTAACATGGGTAATTATTAATATTTATAACATTAATAGAACGTATGGACACTCTATCAGATAATGGACAACCTACAAATCTTGCGGATGATCAAGAAATTCAAGATCCCGACGTCTTACCGCCTACAGTGCATCTATTTTACAATGAACAATTTTCGTTAAAACGGACATTTTCAGAACTTAAAAGTCGGATTTTTAGACTGGTGATTTTCATATTTTTTGACAGAGAAATCTAATTTATCGCGGGAAAATGTTTAACCGGGATATATCCGTTGGATTTTTATGAATTTTTGCACTGTAAAACACCTCCCGGACATCTTTGGGTCTCCCCACTGTAAATGGCCAATTTTGTTTTGCCATCTGTAAAAAATTTTGTGTGAAAAAAAAATTCCGGCTCTATTAGTTTGTGGAGAACTCTCTAATAAAGAATGTAATAGAGCCGGATTTTGGATACCTATTGAATTCATCGAGGAGATAGAGTTTTTATTTTTTTTGAAAAATCGGAGCCAAAAATTGTTCATTGTAAAATAGATGCACTGTACCCGTCATAATAATCGTAGTCAAATGGAAGACGCTGAGGAAGAGTATGATCCTGAGTCGGAAGCAGAAGCAGCAGCGGCAGAATATTACAGATCAAGTAGACGATTTTCAGATTCTAGTGACGATGACGACGGATTTAAAATTACAGAAAACAAAAAAGACGTAAGTTAATTTGCTTAATATGGCGTATTTCATTAACCCTGGAATAGAATTTTCACTAACTCCTAAATCTTTTTTTTATCCAACTAAAAAGAGCAATACAGTAACATCTGTTGACGAAGAAATCAAACAAACTGACCAAGTTATTTTTGACGAAGATGGAAACGAAATTGACGAAGACTTAGATAGAATACATAGATATGTAGAAGAAATTGAAAAAGGAAATAGTTCAACAGTCCAGTAACACTGTGTCAAAAGAACATGCTCAAAGTACAAATAAAAACACCGCAACAGAGGAGTCTAGTGAAGGTAAACGTGCAGTTATGAAAAAAAAATTGAAACATGATTATAAATTTTTTTATTAGCTGCCTCTCGATCTGACAGCCAATCAACAAAACCGAAGTCTAGAAGAATAATTCAACCAGTAAATACCGATGATATATATGTACCACACTTAACAAATAACTTGGAAAGTCTCAAGTCGCGTGACAAAGGAAAAGCTCGTGATTATGGGAAAACATCTCATATCCAAGACAACGTGAATCATCTATTGATATCATCATCGGCGGATATAGGACCTATTCGTTCAACCGAATTAAACAGTATATCCGAAAGCTCAGTGCATCCATTTTTTAGAAAAAGGAATACATCTATGTCGTCTAATGAATCAGAAATCTCATTTGGTTCAATACGCCGGATGTTATCTTCAGACTCCATGAATAGTGACCATAATTCTTACGGTAAACTTTAAGTCTTGTTTGAACAAAAAATAAGTCCCACTTTTTAACGCAGTATTTACAAATTAAGATTCCTCTCAAACTAACCCATCCAAAAAAAGAATGGATTCTCCGAATGATGCAGAAAAACAGTTGAATACAGTGGTTGGTATACAAACAAATGTATACATCAAAGTTGTCTTAACCGTATCCACTTACAGGGTAAACGAGCAAAAATTAACTCTCCACTACAGCTACAAAACGAAATCAATGATGTGGCACAACAGCAAATTAAAAGAAAACCGGGCAGGCCAAGAAAACAAAGCGAAAGTTCCCAATTACCAGCTTTTGCAAAAAATTTAAGTGATGTAAAGAGAGGAAAAGGGAGACCACCTAAAAAGAGTGTGGATGCTGAGCAGCCAGAGAAACAAGCATGAATAAAGCGCTTTAGCAACAATTTGAATATGACTACATTTATTAAATAAAAATGTCTGACATTGACAGATTGCTTTTCATATATTAAAATATGCAAAGTATAAATACGTATTTACAAGTACATTACATAACAACCAAGAGCTACTTATTGAAACAGCTAATTTTATTCATAATGAACAACTTGGTTTTATTTCTTATTTGAGCATAATAAATTGTTTGGACATGATTACTCATGATTGCAAAATGTGTGCAGTTCATTCTCTGGTATTGTTTTGATTTCTTATTGATGATGACACACTATCAAGCTTCACAATTTAAATAACTAAAATACATGCTTAATTTATTATTTCTAACGAGATCGCGGCCCCAGCCCACTTCGGTAATTTTTTGACCTTCGCTTCGCTACGGTAAAAATAACCTACGTTCCTGCTGGGGGCGATCTCGCGCCTGCAGCGGGCCACCGACGCCACTCAATGCTTATAAATGGGATAAAAATAGATTTTATTGATAATGATTATTTTATGTTTAATTTTGTGTTCGAGTTAAAACTTCGTTAAATACAACGTTGTCTGTGAGTGTTGATAATGGCGGCTCTTTCAGTAAGACTATCTTGAGGTTAGCAGGGTCACGAACTCGAGATAAAGCAACATAAAGTTGACCGTGCGTGAAAACGGGTTTAATAAGGCAGATTGCAGCGAAAGAAAGAGTTTGACCTTGCGATTTGTTGATAGTCATTCCAAATGCAGGTTGCACAGGAAATTGACGTCGACGGAGGGTAAATGGTAAGTTAGCATTATCTGAAGATATTAATATGATTCTGGGAATCAAAACAATCAGACCTGCTCTATCACCAACAGCAATTTCAGCTTCTATTATATTTCTTGTGAAGTTTCTACAGATTAACCTTGTACCATTGCAAAGACCTTCAGCAGGGTTGATGTTTCTTAAACACATGATTGGCTGGAATCTTTTAAGAACCAACTTATGAGGTGGCATTCCTGAAGGTTTTACAGCATTCAACGATTCGACAGGGAAATTGGTTGCGCTTGAATTTTGTGTCTCTTCAATCGAGTCATCTGATAAATATACCATGGATATACCTGGTAATTTTTTTGTCGCCAACTCATTGATTTCATCAACTGTAGAATTATGCGCCGCAAGAATAGCTTTACTAACAATGAATTCTCTGTTCTTGTAACAGTCTCCAGCTGAAAGTGAGTCACCAAAAACGTCATTTACAACATCCTCGATCGACTCTGCGTACGTTACAATTGAGGCTGGTATGGATACATACTGATCATAAACTTGACAACGACCTTCACCTACTTCTAAAAGATAATCTTGGAAAGGGGTATCATTGTCAAGAATCGAATCTCCAGTGAGCCTCATATTCCGCTTGAGCCGCAAAACTCGACAGTCTCTAAAAAGAACAGAGTTTATGACACATGCATCAATTACGTCCGAGCGTGAACCAAACTTAATGATTGGGAGTGTCTGTCTGAAATCACCACCAAGAACAACAACCTTACCACCAAAAGGAAGCTGGAAGTTTCCCGTAATCTCTTGCAGGAGACGACTGACACATTCAAATGTCATTTTGTTCATCATCGGAGCTTCGTCCCAAATAATCAACTTAGAGTCACTAATTACTTGAGCACTAATGTCTTGTAACTTGATGTTACATACAGAAGATTCGTCGATATCAATTGGAATTTGAAAAAGTGAATGTGCCGTTCGACCACCAGGAAGCAGGGTGGCAGCAATTCCGGAAGATGCACACACAAGAGCAATTTCACCATTTGATCGTACCTTTGCAAGTAAGGCATTGTATAAAAACGTTTTTCCTGTACCACCTGGACCATCAATGAAGAAAAAAGAACTTCTAAAGGTGGCTGGGGTTGTATCAGGGTTATCATAGATGGCCGAAACAATCTCGTCGTATATGACGCGTTGCTCAGCGTTTAAACTTCCACCCTCGTCGCCTTCATAAACAGCCACGTTGACTAACAAATCATCAGCATCATATTGTCCAATTTCATGGTCATAAAAGCTTTGAGTTCTTGCCATATACGCATTGTAGGATGATGGATCGGGCTGAGGTAACTCTGGAAAATTTGCGATATCTTTTTGATTTTTCAACAACCTATGAGCAATATCCACAATTGTCTGATTTAAAATAATTTTGTAATCCCGTTCACTTAAGTCCACTGGATAACCTTGCAAATCAAGACCTCTGCCAGGAAGACCTTGACGATAGGTATATTCAAAATCAGCTGATAGTTTATCCTTATGATTATCCCAAATCTCTTTGTAATTTTGAACAAAGTTGAATATTAAAAGGATTGCAAATAATTCTCTGATTTTCACTGAACTATTGCACAACATAAACGCCTCAGTCATTGCTCTATCCCATTCTTTACCATCTTCTAACAAATTGAGTGCTTGGGCAGCTTCTCGAAAGGTTGGCCATGTTCTGGTACCTGTGGACTGGATACCGTCATCATCAAAAGTGGCAGTCGTCTTTAACTCATCAAAGCTAGTGGCACCCTTAACGTGGAGAAGAAGAAGCCTTAAACAATAACGTTCGATGTCAGTAGCAGATATAAAATACATTCTTCCGATTTGCGTAAATTTTTGATTATTTTGACGTTTTTTCCATAAATGTGTTTTGGGATCTTGGATATAGTGGGCCGGAATATCGTTGTAAAATACAGACCGAGCATCAGCATCAGTTGCATTTAGTTTAAAATAGGCTGTCAAAGTAGTATCTCTATCCATTGCTCGCTGAATTTCACTATTGTTAGCACCCTCACTGAAGGTCACATTTTGCTGATTTTGTAAATGTACAGCTAATCTTTTGATAGCTGGTTGACATGAATGGGTGCGTTTTCCCATGATACGCCAACATGCTTCAATCGTAGATACATATCGAACACTTAACCAATTTGATATTTCGTCCAAATCATCATCATCATTAACAGAAATAGCAGCTGGTAGTTCAGTTGTGGAAGTGACAGGCGGTGTTTGAGCAGGCATTACTGCAATTTGTGCGCGATCAGAGCCTTTATAAATATATTTAAAAAGATATTTATTTGCTTGATTGCCTGCACAATATTCGACATTGATATGAGTATTATACTTGACAGCAAGATACAGATTGTGAGGAACAACCCAACGATTATCAGCATGATATCCATTTTGAAACAAAACAAAGAGATTGGTGGTGCGTCTTTTGTACTTTGCAAAACCCTTTTCATCGATGACAGTGTGGGGTTGGATGTCTTTAGGAAAGTGCTTACTGCACATTTTTTCCTTATTATCTCTACACATGCGAACCTTGCCATGTGAATCATTTAAAGATATACTGCATGGTGTATGCATCATGTGCTTTGTGATAGTTTTATAAGCCTTAGGAAAACGGGCGGGATCAGGGATTTCAGCCGAGATATACTTATCGATATCTTGAGCTGTTCGAAGCTTAGAGCACTCAGCCAGAATAATAACAACGTGAGCGTGAGGTAAACCACGTTTTTGATACTCAATGACATGAATTAAGCCCTTAACTTTTCCTAATATCATTTTGTCTTTGATATCTGCAAATATCTCTTTAAGTTTCAAGTCGAAAACTCGACAAATTAAATCTGGGCGATCCGAAGGGACCTCACCAGGTAGTAACTCATCCGTAATTTCTTTCCAGTTTGGGTTGCAGGTTATCGTAACAAATAAATCAGGTTTCCCCAAAGCTCTAACGACAGCCATAGCATCTTGTTGCATTTGGTGCAAGGCCCTTGGTGAGCCAGTATGACTGGAAGGCAATATGACCCTTTTACCGATCGATTCTCTACTCATATCTCCACCAACTTGCATATCGGCTAATCCAGAATAAAGCTCTGAACGTAGCGTACTTTGATTTGTACGTAAATAATACAATCGTCGTCCCTCTATCTTACAATACATATCGACTATGTACAAATGAAAAAGACGGCCAAAATGACAGGTCATTGTTTCCCCCGGTCTCACTTGTAAGCGATGTTGATAAAACTGATTCAACGATACTTTCTTTTGTGTCAGCCTGTTAGAACTTAAACTTTGTTCATCTCTCTCTAGATTTTGTCGAATAGCCTCATCACCCAAGTTCAATTCTATCTCTGTATTCCATCCATCCTCGCCACTTGGAAACATTAATGCAAAATGTAAGGAGTCGTAAGAGCGATGGCAATCATTCATTTTCTTAGGAAATCCATTTTCTGTCGAAAAGATAACCACTTCTCTACTGCCTCGGGTACTTTCATCAGGAATCGTTGCATCTGCAATATATGCTGCAACTTCATCCGCCATTGGTAAATCATATTGTCGACCCAGTCCTGGGTTACCTCGCACATAAACATAAAGGTCTTTAACAACCGGCGTCCCATCCACTATGTCTGTAGAAAGTCTCTTTCTTGCGCTATCAAACAAATTTGCATACGGAGATACTTCATCCATCATTCGATTCAACGGTGATACTAATTGACGGTCTAACACTTCGTTAAAATCTATATGCTGTTGTATACGTAGATTAGGATCACTAAAATAAACCTGTGCAAAGACAGGTTTTCTTCCTTCAGTAGCTGTTAATGATGCAGATCGATGGTATGTTCCTCCCTGAATTCTAAATGTGAACGATCCTTGATTCGATCCACTGAATATCTCATCTTCATGGTCTGCTCCAAATGAGGTGAACGCGAACGCGTTATTATACATTCGGATATTCTTTCTGAATTCGGTACGGCAAGGATGATCACCTGTTAAAAGCTTCTGCATAAGTGTAGTAGGCATGTCCACAATATCCACTTTTACTTTTCCATTACTGCAGCAAAAAGAAAAAGATTGATTTGTTGATTGTTCTTCTTTGTATAGCATCGCGTGACAGTGAGGGCATTTTGTGTCATCTCCTGTAATATATGACGACCAAAAACGTCAGAAGTTGCGTCTTCACGGTAGATTCCTCTACGCTCACGGAGTAAATTGGTCTCTTCAAAATT
>NW_026252588.1:0-26227 GCF_025094135.1 Mucor mucedo | reverse complement strand
TTGCTCGTGGCCACATTGATTTCCTCAACCTTCGTAATGATCAATTCCACCGAATGGATAACGTTATTAGTACTTTTGACAAGCTTGGTGAGCTTTGCTCATTGTGTTATAACTGTGAAATACATACCAACTTTTATGCCTATCTCGATTTATTGCGTCAATCCGTTGATGATACTGTTATTGCTCTGGATAACCTTGATCGTACCGTTGTTCCCAGTAACCGACGTACTCGTGGAGAGCCAGCAACAGCAACGACAACTGCATCAGTGCCCAGTCAAACTACTTCTGAAGAGATCTATGGTCTTTCTGGTGAACAATCTAATGGTGCTACGATTCCATACGCCAAAACTGGTGGTCCATTGTGTAATCGTTTAAAGACACATTTGATAGTCCATTTGGTAGAGGATTGTCTTCGATTTGCTTCTCCTGTGCTTCTCGCAACTGAAAAGAACGAGCAATTCAACAAACACATTAGGGCAATTGTCATGAAGACCAACAAACAAAACCCTTCTCGTGATTTGGCTCTTATTAACGGTCGTGAGGTAATGCTGAGAAGTATTGCGATGGGTCTTATTTGGGATAACGCTATGAAAACTCGTGGTAGTCTGGTCAAAACGTGGTTCGATAGGTACAGTGAGGACATGTACTATTCTGCTAATCGGGAATTCGGCAGTACTGAATATATTGCTGGAAAGAAGATTGCTTTGAACATGACGGCTATTCTCGATGTTGACTTGGATTCTCGTGGGGCGCGTCGTCTGCTTGGAAAGGTGGTAAAACTTTGCGGCGATCAGGCTATTGTTGAGGTGTATGAACTTGTTCCCAGGCCAGCCTTCGTGATTCAGGATGACAGTAGCCTCATTTCTGTCTATCAAGCTGACGAAGGTGGTAATCTCCTCACCAAGAAAACTGAAGAAATCTTGGACTTGCTGAAGTATAAACTGACTGTGGTGGAATTACTTGACATGTCTCAGGAAACTGAGATTGACACTGTCAAGTATTCTCTTATCAACAAGTGCAAGTTCGGTACTTTCTGGTGGCTCCATAACACTAATCGTTATTTCAAAATTTTAGAAAATGAAAGAAACTAATCATTTTGTTTTTTTTACATGTCATTTTTTCAAAAAAAATAAAAGTCTCTTCCATTTTGTTATCCAATAAAAATGCTTAGCTGCACGAATCGCTATCCTGACCCCCATAAAAGACGCTAAAGTAGTTTTCAAGGTGCACAAAACCTTCATTCAGTTGTTTATTTCATAACATCTGGCCTTCAATCACGTATTTTGTTTTTTCGCCCAATCGCAAAGTTTTATTTTTTTAAAAAAAAATTCTGACACGGGAATTTACTTTTTGGTGCAGAATTTAAGAAATATTTAAAGTTTTCAACTGGTTGTGTAGCTGGATTGAAATGAAAACTCTGCTTGGTGTACCTCGACGACATCGTGGTGTTCTCTCCGACCTTTAAACAACACATTCAAGATCTCGGTGCTGTCTTCGATCGACTTCGTAATGCTCAACTATCGGTCAATGTGAAGAATTGCCAGTTCGCTAGCAATAAGATAACCTTCCTAGGGTACGTGATTTCCCCTGCCGGTCTACACTCTGATCTTGAAAAAAATCGTGCAGTCTCTGAGTTCCCCATCCCAACAAATGTCGAAACTCTGCGGTCATTCCTCGGTCTTGATGGCTACTATCGATGTTTAATTGGTAAATTCTCGGTGATATCTGCTCCCCTTGACACTCTCCTCCTGAAAAACATCCCTTGGATCTGGTCTTCTATACACCAACAAGACTTTGATATCCTGAAACAAAAGCTAATCATTTGGCCTATTCTTCGGTTTCCAAATTTTTCATCTCTTTTCGAACTCCATAGGAATGGTGCATGTACGGCTGGTATTGGAGTCATCTTGTGTCAAGGTGATCCTAGTAACAATCGCGCGTATGCTGTGGCTTTCGCTTCCCGCTCTCTCTGTCCTGCCGAAAAAAACTATGGCGTCTCAGAAGTGGAAGCTTTGGCTATTGTTGGGGAATCGAGACGTTTGCTCATTATCTCACCGCCACACGTATCACTATGGTAACTGGTCATCAAGCCCTTTAATCCTTGCAGAACAAAAACACGGATTAACGTGGTCGATTAGGTCAATGGGCTCTTAGCCTACAACAACACGATTTTCGGATCATCTACCGCCTTGGCTCCAAGAATGCAGGACCCGATGCTTTGAGTCGTCACCCGGTCGCACCCATTGCTGATGGCTCTCGTGAAATGGTCTGCAATCTATCTACCACCCATTTAGTCGCTGCTCAATTCGCGGACTGTTTCTATCAAGAGATTCGTTCCACTCAGCATCTCCCTCTCCATTATTCCAACGAGTTCGGTGACCTCTTCTATAACACGCGGCCAGTCCTACCTCAATAACTAATGCAAGATACATTTGAGTTACTTCACTCGAATCCAACAACTGGTCATCTAGGAATAGGAAGAACTCTGGAACGATTCGGTTGATTATATTACTTTCCTAAACAGAAAGAATGGGTTCAAAGGAAGGCTAACACAAGCGAAGTATGTCAAAAAGTCAAACGTTCACATACTACTACAGGTTCTACTTCCAAAATACATTCGCATCCATCTGAGCATTCATTTGATACTATTGCTATTGATTCGTTTGGTCCACTACCTGCTTCAAAATCTGGAAATAAGTACATTATTGTGGTTCAATGTATGTTCTCAAGATATGTGATCATTACCGCTATTCCTGAAAACACTGATATCCAAGTTGTCAAATGCGTCAGTAAGGTCATATCGGAACTTGGTGTATTTCGACAAATCTTTAGCGACAACGGTCCACCGTACTCCAGTACTCTCATCAAGACTATCTGTCTACACTTGTCAATAAAGAAGAAACTCTACCCTGCGTACCATTCTCAGTCTAACGGTCTGGTCGAACGATTTTTGGCTACCCTCCGAAATCTAATCGTATCATTCATGGATCTCGACTACCAACAAATCACTTGGGATGAACACTTGAACGAATTTCAACTAGCATTTAATTCAAGTATACATGACTCGACTAAATTTTCGCCTTTCTCACTTGTCCACGGTCGTGAAGCAAGAACACTAGCTACTTCTGATTTCGGCGTGAAGCTAATCCCAGCTCAAGAATATCAACAACTTGTCAAACAGTTCCTTGGTCGCGCTCTAACCTTGGTTCAATTCGAAAACAACAGATTTCAAGCTAACAATGCCATTGCCTTTAACAACCATCGAACCACTCCTGATTTCCCACTTGGTAGTCTGGTGCTTATTGATTTTTCAGTCCAATCGAGTGCTGATGGTAAAAGGTCTCCCAAACTTGTTCCATCTTTCCGTGGTCCATTCCAGATAACAAATGTTCGGTCTCCTGACCGCTTCGATGTACATGAACTTGAAACCAACAAGAAGTGGTCTAATATACATGCAGATCAAATAAAGAAACACCTCCAAGAAAGGAACCTTGGTCTTTCCTCTTAACCACCCGGATATGGTAAAACCAGTGAAGTCATCTGAAATATCCTTGTTATAACCTTTATTCGGAGTATATCATTCAACACTAGAACTTGAAGGCAGTACAACCGCAGTACTACAGCAACATATCAAAAACATATAAATATCAATCAATTATCATTCAATAAACATTATCTTTATTTTCAATCAAAAGTCTGTTAAACAGTTTTAGCGAACGGAGTTCTCGGTATATCATTTCGTCTAACAATTTTCTCGCCAGTCACTTGGTCTACATTTAACAACCGACTTCAATTTTATTTTAAATTCTTATGACGCATTTTTCACGCATGAGCTCGGAAACTCTAGCTTTCTTCAATTCTAGACACTCAAAGTTCGTTGTCAAGTTATCCATAGCAATCTAGATTGTTATATCAGCGTGCTCATAATCAAACCGTACCAAATAAAATTGATGTTCTTTATCTAGTGGGCGAAGTATGATAATGGCGCCAAGATTTTTTTTTAATTCTAAGTATATTTCCTTCCAGGGCATCCTCATTCGCTTTTTTCATTCGAGTGCCGTGTGATAATTTAAGTTTGCGACATTAGCAGTCTGTTTTAATTTCCAACTTTTCTAGTTCGAACAAAAAATATCGCTTAAATTTTCAATTGTATAAGCCTTATATTGAAGAGTTCGTTCATTTTTAGGCAAAACATGTTCCTTTATAACATCTCATGAACTTACTCGCCCTGTTTATTGTCTGTATAACTTAACCATGATCTCAAATCCCTTGTAAAACCTTGTTATAGAAATTAATAGCAGTATCTCTTGTCCGTTACGAAACTCCCTGTAAAACCTTGTACCAAAAATCATTTCAGTATATCTTGCCCGCCACCGGACTCCTTGTAAAACATATCCTTAATCTGCTTCTCAATATTACTCCCGCTTCCTGTCTGACTCAACCTTAGTAAACCTTTTCCCGATCATCTTTTACTTTTATTCCTAATCCAGTCTTCCCGCCCGTGTCAAGCCATAAATATTCCCCGAACCATCATATTATTCAATGTCTACTAAATCCAATTTGTTACTACTCATCAAATCTCAATTACTCATCCTTGCCAATAATCTACTTATGATATCTGTTTCGTAAAGTCCCTTGTAAATCTATAATTGAAACCAATCGTAGTTTCTCTCCTATACAAGAAATGGTATAGATAGATGTTACAGTAGTTACTTATTAGAAAATCGTTATTCTGTATCTTAGTCCTAACCCCTCCCCCACTTAATAATAAACATATTTATTTTAACCAATCGCTCCCCTTGTGTCGCCAAGTAGTTTCTGTGTCTTGTTCCTGTTCCGTCCGTGACACAGTATTTTTGAAGTGGCCATTTCAAATTTAATGTCATTCCTTTTTCACACATTGGAAGATCAGTCAATTTCTTTAAAAGAACGCATGCTTTTTTGGACAATAAAAGGTACTTCTTGAACTTTTCGTTCATAGTATTTTTGCTACAGTCTTCATAAAGAAATGCAAGTAAAACTAAAACTTTTTTGATAGTATATAAAAGCTGACCAAAGCAATTGACCTGGTTTAGTCATTTTCAAACAATTACCAACTGAAGTTCGAAAAAGTTCGACAATCTGATGAACGGACTTTATATAAAATATATGACCGCTTTTCGATACCTTTTTTTAGCTTTTAAAAACTTTTATGTCATCTTTCTGTCTGTCATTCTTCTGTCTATTTTAAGAGATTGGTGCATTCCAGATCGTAAATGGAAAGTCGATAGCCGAATTTTTTGTACGTGAATATTAAAAAAATAATTTATGATTTTGCTGAAATAAAATAATTTGGATTCCGAACACGATTTTTAGGACTAAAATTAATGACATCATCATTTTACGTTGCGCAGTAATTTTCGTTTTTATTTTTTCAAAAAGCGGCGGGTCTTTTTTTTTTCTCTTTCTCCCATTAACGATTCTTGGAAAAATGCTCTCGTATATTCTTCTTGACGAGTAAGTAAAACGAAATCAGTAAATATTAATGCTATAAACACGATTCTAATGTTGACATTTAATAGATTGTTGTGTGAATTAACACATTCGGCGTTTCTCCTTTTGGCTTTTCCCTGGTTTTGGACCAAATTTTTTTTCTTTTTCCTTTGGGAAAAAATGATTTGGTTCTTTTCATCTTCTTCGCTTGCTGTCATTGGTGACAAAAATCATGTTCGTGTAGCACCCGAGCCAATCGGTGATGTTTACGTCTGTTTTGGTAGAGGTATTATACCTCTCACCACCTTCAGAAACAACCCTGAGCTTTTTGCTCAGACCACTCCTTTGCCTGTTGTTTCTCCTGCTGTTGCTCCTCCCCCCGAGGATTCCGTTTGTCGACCCTTTTCTTCTGTTCCTTCTGTGACAACTGTCACAAAGAAGGAAAAAAAATGTTACTCTTTGGATTGTGCTTGCGTGGTCGGCATGCCATGTCTAAGTGATGGTTCTTTGCCTGCTTTTCCATCTGTCCTTCCCGTCCGTTCTCGCGCACCTTCTTTTGCTTTCGGATGTGAAGCCTTGACACAAGCATGGCTTGTAAATAATTCTGGTTCTCTTTCTTGTGATTCCTCGTCTGTTGCCTGTGGGGATGTATGTCCCTCTGCCGTTGCTCCCTGTTTGTCCGTTTCTCCTCTTGCGGTTTCTTCCCTAATTGGGGATAACGCATCCTCGGCGGTTTCTTTCCCTCTCGGGGATAACGCCATTCCTGCGGTTTCTTCCTCCCGCGAGGATAACGCTTCTTTTTCTGTTGCTCCTGTTGCATCAGTCGGCTCTGGTGTTTCTGGTGGTTCTCCACCTTTGCCTTCTTTGACTTCTGTTCCTGTTTCGTCCGGCTGTTCTTCCGTTCGTTCTTCTCCGGTCTTGTCACCAGCTTGCGCTTCTCTTGCTTGGCCTTCTTTTCCCCCTTCTCCAGTGGTGCCGTCCGTTCCTGCTTCTTTCGGTTGGGATTCTTTTCCCGCTTCTCCTGTGTTGGCTTCTGCTTCTGCTTCTCCCGTCTGTTCCTCGGCTCCTGGGTCCCCCGGCTTGTCTTTTGGTTCTTTTGCTTTGTTTGGGGTTGAATTGACCCCTCCCTCCTCTCCTTCCCCCCGTGCGACTTTTGTTTCGTCTCCTAGTCCTTCCTCCCCTCGTCTTGTTTCTTCTCCTCGTCGCCCTTCTTCTCCTTGTGAAGAAGAAAATAATCGTGATCGTAAGAGAATTCGAGCTCGAGATTAATTTCTTTTCAAATAAAAACTAGTCAAAATGAATTTTCTTCGTAGTATCTCCAACGTAGTTACCAAATTTAAATAATTCGGAGGTTTTTCATTAAACGTATGTTAAAATAAGTGATATTTGGTTAAATGTACCGTTGAAAAATGAACTTTTTATAATTTTTGAATCAAATACATTTGTGGCTCTTTTCCTTCTTTAAGTTTGACGAGCGTTCGAAACCGAATGAAGACTTGAAGTATCGTTGTCTCCCTTTAGTTACAAAAGGTCCTAAATGAGCAGTGGAAATCCCGATGATCAAAACTATAAAAACAGCAAGAATAACCAGAATATTAAAATCACCCAAGCCAATCTAAGTCATACGTGTTGTCCCAAAGTAACCGTGAAAAGGTCAACGAAAATTGCTGTCTTTGGCTGAGAAATGACGATATGTGGATATTAAGTCTTTTTTTGCTTTAATTCAATTACGGGTACAGAAAAGAAAGCTTAATGCGTATTTGACTGATATCGGAGAACAGTAGCAGAAATCGTCGAGTAAGAAAGATTCTGTATCTCGTAGAACATGCTGCAGTAACAAGGCTTGAAGACGCAATCACATGTAATCTAAAACATTGATTTCTTTCTGGATGCATGCAAACAAGACCAAAAAAATGAATAGAGAAAATTATGCATAGAATATGAGTGCGATCTATTACCATGTCGTTTCCTGTGATGGACAATGCACTACTCAAAATGCAGTTAACAAAAAACGTGGTGTATCACAGATGTATTAAATCTTAAAAAAAATAGATATCCAATATTAGGAGATGGTAATCATGGAAACGATTGCTATGAAAAATACTGATATACAGACAAACATTATTTCATTAGAGCATTCCCAGAGGTTTCCTAAATTTTCTAAATTTGTTAAATATATCTTTTTTTAATAAAATAAAACTACATCCGTTAATTAAAAAAAAAGTTCAATTTTTAAACGACCAATTTTTTTCTAGAAAATAAATAAATCTGACTTTTTTTAATTTTTTTGCTCCTTTCCCGATAGATTTTTAAAATAATAATGCCGAATGAGCAGGAACAACAAATTCAAAAGCAAAAACAAAAGGAACAGTCCAATCGTAGTAAGCGCGTCCGTGGCAATAACTGGACCTTCGATGAAAAGACCCACTGGTTTAAATCTTGGGTTGAAGTCTCAACCAACCCGAATAAGGGCAACAACCAGAAGAACCCGGACTTTTCGAAGGCTGTCGAAAAAGAATTTGAGATTAACTTCGTCAAAATATACAAACTTCCTGTTACTGAGAGAGCAGAAAACTCTCAACAAAACAGATTCACGATGATTGCATCTGCTGTCGACAGGTTTCGTGGTTTTTTAATACTTGTATCAGAGACCCTGCCCCTAGAGGATCTGATCCATCTGATAGGGTATATAATACACCTGAAAATTATTTGACATATGTAAAGACTGACATGACATTTTTGAAACAAATGGCTATTAGAGACACTGAGATGTATAACACGTCCGAGACGAAGGATAAGAAGCGGTTTATCTTGTTGAAATACTGGAAGGTCTTACGAATGAGTGAAAAGTGGAAGAGCCGTGCCGAGGCCACACAAATCTTTGTCAAGGCGAAGTCAAAGAGAGTTCCCATGAGTTTTTTGGTCGAGAACGATACCGAGATACAGGCTGGTCCTATGGGACTCAAGAGGCCTACGACCATGATGAAGAACAGTGCTTAGCAGAGTTATGATATCCGCAACCCGTCGAAGGAGTTACTTGAGGTCACCAAAAGGATGATCGACTTTGCGGAAGAAGGGAAAACGTTTTTCCGTGACCAGAGCTAGTTGATGATGGATCTTTCGAACATTTTATTCGGAACTTACAGGTATTAAGTGCAGTGAAAGCAGTTGAGAATCCTGGAAGGTCTGAAGGCGGTTGATTCGCCGAAGACACAGTCCCGTCGATTATGTATCCATCATCGAAAGCATTGATGATGGTCAAAACTCTCTGGTCGATGAAGATGGACCAATGTTGGTTGAAGATGAGGAACCAGTTTTGGTTGAAGATAAGGAATTGATTTTCGTTGAAGATGATTAAAAATAAAAATTGGTTTTGTTTTTTTAAAAAAGCATAGTTTATTGGGGGTTTTGTATATTTAAAGGGTTCCACATGTCGCTCCGTCTTTGCCATAAATGTTCAATAAGATCGAATTGCAGCTGATCGTGTGTATCAGCATCTCTGATTGCATAAAAACTTAGCAACGAACTCACCGAATGACGAATTTTGGCGAGACGATGGAGGAGGAGAGAAGTGGGGTTTGTAAGAAACACAAAGATCCAATCCACGTTCATCTTCCACAATCATGTTATGCAAAATAATCCATGCTTCGATGATTGGATGTACAACCTCTTCCTTGAACAGGCGAGAGGGTATTTGGAACATGGCAAAACGTGCCTGTAAGACACCGAAAGCCCGTTCTACATCCTTTCTAACCGCGTCTTATGCCTTTGCAAAGTTCTACCATATAACACGTTAAATCAAAGTAGATATAATAATCAAAGTTTCCATGGATTACCTTTTTCTTTTGCGACTGTAGGTTTGGCAGGGTTTTGACAAGAGGAGCATATCTTGGTTCTATGGCATCTGCCCCATTGTAACCTCTATCATAAGTATTGAGGTTGACCGTGAACTTGACATCAGGCACATCACGTTTGGCCAGGCTTGCAAAATTTGGGAACCGGTGTAGGATAGTGATGTCGTTGAGGGAACCAAGAAGACTAAGAAGGAATGCCAAATCCAATGTTCCTGAGAACCTACAGCCTCCAACATAATGGTTGGTTGACCACTATTACCAGCAAACTAACCATGATGAGCAGTTAGGCAGCTCTTCCATTGCTAATGCATGCAATCAATGGATTCATGCACACCCGGGAAGCCTCGCTCTTCATTGATCGCCAACAAACGATCAACATCTTCTTGCCTAGGAGTCCTTATATACTCCTTCTTCTACAACGTCACAACAGCATTTGCGAATCTTTTTAAGAATTTTCGTGTTGTTGATTTGGCTATGCAAAACGTGCCGTCCATTTCATCCGATCCTACTGCATAAGCCAGTTGACGAATGGCTGCTGTTACTTTATGGAGTGGCGTAAAGTCTAAGACGTTGGCCTCATCATACTTTTGCCCAAAGTAGCTATCATGAGCAGTCACTGATTTGGTGATTCGCAAAAAGAGACTTTTCCTCATTCTGTATTTTCTACAAAAAGCAGCGTCGGAATATTTTGAAGTTTTCGAAAAGTAATCGTTCAGGAGCGTTTCAAGTCCTGCTGTACGTCTTCTCTTGACAACTCGACGTTTTTTGATAACACGAGGCTTTTGATTTTTGACTTTTTTCGTAACCCTTAGAAAATCTTTCATAGCAGTAAGATTCATTTTATAATCCTATACACGGTCATTGCCAAATAGTCTTTCGAAAGTTTACATTGCAGACATTGTGTGAATGAAAATGAAAAAAGTGAAAAAAAGTGAAAAAAAGTGAAAAACAATTATAGGACCGGCACCGAATTGTAATATTTTTTTAACAAACGACTGTAGAAATTTCAAAAAATAAATCTGTCCATAACAAAAAATAATAAATTTACAAAAACATTTAGCAAACCGCTTGGGATGCTCCTAGAGGGTATTTATAGCTACGTGTATCGATCGTATCATTAGTTTTATCATCAATCAGATATAAAAAATGGTTTTATTTTTTGACCCATAAACAAAATCCTAAAATTGAATCAACAGTGACCTATTCGATTCCGCAGTATTACCATGTACAGTATTATCACCTAAAATTCGGACAACTTAAAATTATTTTCAGTCAAGCTCTAAAAAAATTCGGACAAAAAAGAATATTTTTCGACAAGGGTAAAAAATTAATGAGACAAACGGAAATTATTTTAAGAAATATGATAACGAAACTTCAGACAAGTAAAAGATTAAACTACTTTTGATTCTTTGTCAAGGTATTTATCCCAGTACGTTTCAGAGTTTTGTGTGCAACGTTTACAATCGTCCGGGGTAATAGTCTCACAGGCTGCCTCGATTTTAGGGTTAAAGTGCTCATAGTGGAAAGCGAGTCTCATTTGATGTGCTTCTTGATCTTGGATCAGCGTTCATCAATAAGAATCAAAAATGATGAATATGGGGGCATAAATAAAGGCTTATAGCCTCTAATTTTACTTGGATCAACAACAAAATGGGAATGATGAATTCTAAAATTACCCATGACGATATAAAATTCAAGCTTGTTGTGTCTGTCTAGAACATCCATGACATTTCTAACAAATGGTACAACATGATTCACAGTCGTAGCCCTTTTTCGGTTTCTTTTTGTGTCGTCGTTTTTATCCTTTCTTTTTTTTGCTGGCTGGTAAAGGAGACTCTTTTTCAATCTTAGCTACATCATCTAGCTACAACGGCTCTACCTTGGAAAAATTGACGATTCCAAAAAACAGTATACACCCAATAAACCTCAAGTTATCGCCCTTTTGAGTTGGAACAGAACCGACGGCAGGTGTTCCATTGACGGACCAGGCTCTACTTCTGATCTGGTGCGCGTTCAAACCGGCCTCATCCATAAACACGCAGCTAGTCTGGAAGTCTACCACAACTGCTTTCCAAGCGGTTTTTACGTTAAATCGAAGATCCATTGTTCTGTTCTCATCTATTTGCATTGTATAGATTTGTCAGTCTTTTAATGAAAGTCGAATTTTTTTCACCATATTCTTTCTCAGTTCAATTTGGGAAACGCTAAAGCCTTCAAAAACAACACAGTTACTATCTTAATATGTTCATGGTAATACAAGGGTTTGGTGCACTAACTCGATGAGATACTTAGTTAGCTGTGTCATAATCTCATAATTCTTTGCTCGCTTTGCCCGCCTATTTTAGAAGGCTTTCTTAAACCGCGGATAGGAGTCACGGTTCTATCACTTTTATTTCTTTTTTTAATATTTCATAGGCTGTAGACCGTGGGATAAAACAGGTTTTGGATTGTTTATCATAAGCTGAAAAAAAAGTTCTAATAATAACGGGCCAATAGGCCTTATAATCTGTTGTTTAATGTGAGCTTAGGTTAATTTGACTGTTTTCCGCATCATTCTCAACTTCTTTCGATCCACTTTCCTGTTCCATCTCATCATATACCAACATTTGCTGTGGTACAGTCCAATCGTCGGCCAACAAAATTAATTTACCAAACATTGTTGGATGGTCCTCAATCACATCCATCCCATCGAAGACTTCATCGAAATAAGATTTTCTCATTGTTTGGGATGGAGATAAAATGTAAATTAAGGTAACAAAAGAAAATACTGTTAGAACTGTGTATATCTTTTATTTCGAGAAAATTTAGATTAGGGAATTCTACTAGCAAAAACTACAGGTATTTATACTAAATGATTAGATGGCTTTCGGATAATATATGTGACGCGTTAGAGGAATATGATATAATGTTATACGCAATGTCTGTTTAAATAAATATGTTATGAAGTAATTCCTGCCTTACAAAGTAAAGACAAAGTACGTGAGGATCTAAATTCATCTCCGCAGGTGACATTACGTAAATGCCAAAGAGAAAGTTTAGTGCGTGTAATATTCAGCAACCGAATATTCCGCCTATGGGATTGTATTATACTTTTATGGTATTATAATATTTTACTCGTCACAAGGCGAATCACCTTGTGCACAGACACCAACGGTTCTGATGATAACAAATGGGGCGAAGTGTGAGCCATGAATATTTATACATGATCATCCATTATTATGTAAAATGTGATGATTCTTTTATTATAATCTATGACATCCTCAACACTCATTACAAACGTGTTTGCTGTGTTGTAATCTTTTACTTGCATTTTGACTGTTTTTTTGTTAAACGATACTTTGACATTAAGAAGATAATGATGTCTGTCAAAAATTTTTTTATTAAATAATCTGACATTTGTCTGAAAATAATTTTTTTAGTCTGAATTTTTTGTTCAGCTAGTCTGAAAATAATTTTCAGTTATCTGGATTTAAACTGATAATGCTGCCCCTTTTAATTTGGATAATGAATATCCTTTTTACCTGAAGATTCTGAGACGTGTTATAATTACCTTTTCAAATCGGATGAGACATGTTTAAATAATTATTTAAATATTTCAGAATAAGAAAAAGCAAAATTCCATTCGATATTGCAAAAATACGAAACCATAAAGATCTAATAAAATTGGTTTAATTTGATCCCTAAGAAGTAAGGACACATTCCTGCCATCGACATAGTTCTTCTTTTCGAGTATATTTCTTTGTAAAATCACTTTCCAGATTCAGTCTTACAAAAGCAGCCAACGAAGTTAATTGCCTTTCTAGTTACCGAGATCAATTTGTTTTCCTAAATAATAATAAAAAAAGCAACCCATAATGTTGACGGTTGTGGCGAAGCAGTTGAATGCGAGCAACTGTGATTTACTGGTAGTCGTCTCTTTCTGATTTATTTAATTGACGGAATAAGAATTTTTGTGACTTAGGTCATAATCTTTTTGCCAGCAAAATATATCAAGTCATAATTTTAGTGGCTTAGAAAAAAAATTTAAGAAGAAGGGCTTGTTATATTTCTTTTCTTTTCCTTTTCTTCCCTATACCAGTCTCAAAAAAATGCTAGTCCAACTTTTCTTCGACGAGTAAGTATAAGACATACATTTACCATGTTTCGTATAAACCTGATTTTAACTTTGACATTCAATAGCTTCATTTGTGAATTAACACATCTCGCCTTTCTCTGTTCGGCATTCCCTTGGTTTTTGGGCAGATGTGGTTTTTATTTCGCTTGGAAAAAATTTGTTTGTTTGCTTAGTTCCTTTTGGCGTGTGGTGACTGGTCTTCGACCAAGACATCGTACTCCGCCAATGGCAATTGGCGAATTGTACTTCTGCACCGGTGAGGGTTTTTACCCCGTCAGCATGAGGGATCGAGTCGCTGTTTCGCCCTTGCCTGCCGTTTCTTTCCGTTCTTTTGTTGGTGCTTCTGCTTCCGCTCCTGCTTGTTTTGCCCCGGCTGTCTCGTCGCCTGTCCGTGAGGTTCCACGCCTTACATTTTCGTTTGCTTCTCCCTCTCCCACAATTATAAAAGCTAAACGTAAGTGTTACTTTATGGACTGTGCTTCTGCTCTTGGCTTGCCTTCTGTTGATTGTGGTCTGGTGCCTTCTTTGCCTCCCCTTCCCCAATACGACCCTTCCATGCCTGCCTTTGCCTATGTCGGCTTAGTGATCAGTCGAGCATGGCTGGTTGAGAACGTGACTTGTGTTCGCTCGGAGCCTTTGCTTGCTGCTTCCGTTGTTTCTTCTTTGCCTCTTGGTGGGCTGTGCTCTGTTGGTTCTTGCTCCGGGGCTTCGTCCTCGGTTGGCGACATGGTGTCTTCTCCTGTGTCTGCTCCTGTAGCTTCGTCTTTGGAGTCTTTAACTTCTTCGACCTCTGTGGAGGTAATGGGACGTTCGGCTTCCTCTTCCTTTGTCTCCGGTGTTTCTGGGTCGTCTCCTGTTGTTGCCGTGGAGCTCTCTGCTCCTTTCGTGGAGACTTCGCTTGGTTCGGCTGCTCTGTCTGAGCCTTCGGCCCATAATGTCGCTGAGATTGTTTGTCCTGTTGTTGTGGCTGGCACTGTTGCTGTCACTACAGCCACAGCTGTACCGCGGCCTGTGGCCATCCCTCGACCGTTTTCTTTGCGTCGTCGTTCTGGTGCTGGTCGTTCTGCTGGCGCTGTTGTTGCGATCTCTCCTGCTGCCGTTTCGTTTTCTGGTGCTCGTCTTTCTCCTTCGGAGAATGTAATCTCTGGATTCAAGAGAAATATGCCTCCTCCCCCACCACCAACCTCTCGTCGTCGTCGGCTTTCCTGTTGTCCTCCTCCGGACAAGGTGTCTGTTGCTGTTTCTTCCGTCCCTGTGGTTTCTTCCGTCCCTGTCGTTTCTTCCGTCCCTGTCGTTTCTTCCGTCCCTGTCGTTTCTTCCGTCCCTGTGGTTTCCTCCGTCTCTTCTGTTCCTGCGGTCGGTGTCGTTGAGGCTTCCTCAATCTCTGTTTCCCCTGCGCGTCCCATTGCCATGCCGTGCGTGGGCCATTACGAAAAAGCCAGGGAGAAACAGAGTTTGAGGGACCTCTTCGACGCTGCCGAAAAGGAAGGTAGGATATTTTTATTTTTAAACTTTGTTAAAAACGTTTAATTTACTCGTTGTATCTATTTTGTAGAAGAAGAGGAGTTGAAGAAGGAGCAAGAAAAGAAGGAAAAAAAATCTCTCTTCCACCGAAGAAAATAAATCTTTCTTTTTAAAAGTATAATTCAATGGGATGAATCACTATAGATTTTTTTGATGTTTGTTTGGGTATTTTGTACATATTTTTAAGACGTGACTTTCATATGAAGTCATTCTTTGCGAATGCTTGAGATTGTTTTTATGAACATCTTACTCAAATGCCGATTACGACTCATACAAGCAATAGTTCGGCGTTTTTAATTCGTTTCAGATCATAAAGAAAAGCTTATTATAAACAACATGATCGGGTAAGATTAGTTGGATCAGACAAAATGCATTCCGTCATCTTTTAACTTAGTTATATCTTACAAATGAGATACGTGAAGCAGAAAACACTAGGGGGTGCCAAACATTAAAAAAATCATTTCCTTAATTTTTAAAAAACATTCCCGGGAATTTTTCCCCAGCCAAATTCCCTAAACTTTGCGGGAACGATTTTTTGTGCCCGAGATTTTGCGGGCAAGAAAAAGTATTCCCGAGAAATCTCGGGAAAGAATACTCATTTTCTATTCGTTGTTGAGAAGGAAATATGACGTGAAAATGTAACATTTTATTTATTTTATGATAATCGAAAAGCATCAAATCGCATCTGTGTTTGCATTATAAAGTTTTTCTAAGTTTTTAACTTACCTTTTTTCTCCTTAAATTTCTCTGAAACGTATAATCTAAAATGTCTGATCAAATAAACAGAAACACTGGTGGCGGTCCTTCCAACAACGATTCCGCAGATTAAAGCCTTGATAGAACCAAAACTACACCTGGTCAAATCAAGGCTATGATTGGTTTCTTTGAGAGTAATCAAGACCTTTTTAAGATATATCTTGGTGGACAAAAGTCGTCCGCTCCTTCAGCTGGTAGTCAGATAAAAAAAAGAGAGATCATTGAGAGATTGTTTCAGCAACTTCTGGCAGATAAAGTAATTCCGTCTTCCTGGAATTTCAAATCGGTTGGAAAACGTTTTGAACGCCAACTCGCAAAGTATCGCGATGTAGAAAGAGATATGAACTCTACCGGTTTTGGCTTGACTACAGATGACATTAAACGTGGACTGACCTCCATCGAGATCAAGTGTGAACATTTGTGTAGTTGGATTTTCTCGTTTGGCTTCTCTGCATGGTGTTAGACCAAACATAACTCCTTATTGTGTGGCGTTCCATGGTGCCCCTGGTGGTACCGAGTACACATACTCCAACAGAGTAAGGCCATCATTAGCTGCAATTGAGGCACAAACTTTTGCAGTTTTTGGTGGTCAACAAGAGGCGATTGAAGAGGTCAGTCGATTGTTGGTTGGAAGTGATGCAGCTGAATCTTCAACAAGATCATCTGCTTCTCTTTCCTCTGGTGCTCCTTTGGCTGCTGGTGCTCCTTTGGCTGCTGGTGCTCCTTTGGCTGCTGGTGCTCCTTTGGCTGCTAGTGCTCCTTTGGCTGCTGGTGCTTCTCTTTCCTCTGGTGCTCCTTTGGCTGCTAGGTCTTTGTCTGTTGCACCTGTGTCTACTGAGCGTTCTTCCTCTTTCCGTTTTTCTTCTGTTGGGCCATTCTCAAACGAACCTCTCTCTTTCCCTCGTCCTGCTTTTGGTGAAGCTTCGTCTGGCCAGCCGTCATCTGTAGAAGTACCAGCTACCAATGTTGCTTCTTCTCCTCTGTTGGTTCCATCTAATACCCAGCCATCAAGTCGCACACCATTATTTGAATCATCATCAGAGAATAATTTGTTCGATTCCTTTTCTTTTGATGATGGTGGAGATTTTGATGATGCTGGGTCGTATCATGCTGTGGACCATGACAACGATGTCAACAGTGGTAGTGCTGCTCGTGCTGGTGGTGGTGTTGGTGCTGGTGTTTCTGGTGTTGCTGGTGGTGCTCGTGCTGGTGCTGGTGCTGGTCGTGCTGGTGCTGGTGGTGGTGCTGGTGGTGGTGCTGGTGGTGGTGCTGGTGGTGGTGCTGGTGGTGGTGCTGGTGGTGCTCGTGTTGCTGGTGTTCGTGGCGGTGCTGGTGCGGGTGCTGGTGTTGGTGGTCGTGGTCGTGCTCGTGGTCGTGCTCGTGGTCTTGCTCGTGGTCGTGGTCGTGGAGGTGTTAGTCGCGCTGGTACCGTTCAGCCTGAAATGCCAACGGCTGATCGCATCCGTGTTGATCCCGATCACGCCATGAGAAACAAGAGGATCAAAAGAGACTTTTCTTCTGAGTATCGCGAGGCTCAGTTGAGAAGGGACGAAGTATTGAGGGAAAATAGTCAGAGGGAGTTCGATTTGGGTATGTCCCAATTGCTTGTTACTTGTCTGACAACGAACGCCTTCAATACATCGTCATTTACGGAAATTACCAGACATCTGGCTGATTTTCGTGGATCTCTGAGGGATCCTGTCGATGATGATGATGTATATGATGATACAGAGTATCTTTACAATCTTGATAATGATGAAGATGAGCACGACGACGGTAATCCTTCAACAGATGTAGATTAATATTTTTTTCTTTTTAAATAAATTTTTTTTTTCCTCTTACAAATATATTTACATTCATTGTTCAGAAACCTTCACAGCAAGGACGCAATCCAATCCTTTCAACACAAATGCACATTATATCAACTCAGTTGGTTTATTCATTATCATATCCGAAATGTACTGCATAATCTGCTAAAACTACTTCAGCAACGGAATTCCTCCAAGTATTCAATATACGGCTGGAAACACTGTTGACGTTGTCAAATGACTCCAGCAACACCACGTCTAATCTCGACTGCCCGACGTCAACATCCTCATAAAAATCACCGTCAAAATTGTCATTTTCCAAGATCAAATAGTTGTGCAAAAGACCGCATACATGTACCAATTCATGTATTCTCATGATATCCTCCTCACAATTGATCTGAATCGGAATGTTCTTCAAGATTCTCCATTTTCCCTTTAATACACCAATGGTATTTTCAACAGCAACTCGGGCGGAAGAGTGAACCCTGTTGAAGTCTTCGCACTTCACCGAACTTACAACCTGGGGTCTTCTGTAAGGAGTAAGCACAAATGGATGAAGAGCATATCCGGAATCACCGAGAAGGTACTCATGGCTTGCAGCATCGCCACATGTGAAATACTTGGCTTCTCTATTAATCATGAAGCTAGCATGCTCTACACATGTGGCATCACACATCGATCCTGCTTGTCCTGATTGGAAACCCAAAATGATCTTTCGTTCATCACAAACAACCTGACAGTTCACAGAATAGAACCCCTTTCTATTGTAATAGGATTCGGGGCAGTCGGTAGGCTTTTGAGAAAGGCGAAAATGGGTGCCATCGATGTATCCAATACAATTACGAAAAAAGTGCTGCTTTTTGATGGCTTCAGCTGCTCTTTCTCTTTGTTCCTTGTTAGGCCAGCTCATCAAGTGTTTAAGGTTGTCGGTGATTGCCTTAAAACAGCGGTTGGTGTAGTCAGTGACAGAGCCTTTGCTGATTCCAAACAAAGTTGCAATCTGCTCAATGCTGTTACCAGTTCCATCGTGACTTAATCGTCTCAAGGTTACTGCAAGTTGAACGTGAACATCCCTTTGAGGAATGAAACTCTGGTTGTTGAAGACTGCGTGACCTTCAATCAAGCGAAGGAGCTTTAAGAACGAGTCCTTATTCATTCTACAAATCTTAACAAACTCTTCGTCATTCCACTCGAGGAAATACTCGCGATACTGGTCCAGTTTAGGAATGCCAGGTCCACTGTTGAGAACACGTTTCGTTTCTAATCCACTCAAGAGTTCGTGCATCTCTTCCGCTTCTTCTTCATTTTCAATGATAACATTGTGCTTAAGCAAAGACTTCATCTCGTTCAAAGTTTGTTGTCTAATAGATTGTTTGGGCATTTTAAAAGTTGAAAATAAAAGATAATATTTATAAAAAATGGTTTAAAGTGAAAAGGGGAAGCTAGAGCTGTATTTGGCTTATGACGAGTTTTCCCAGCCTAAAAAGATTCCCGGAACTTTGAAATAAAATTCCCGCGATTTTTGAAAAAATTTAATGTTTGGCACCCCCTACTGTCTTTGAACTGTGCGTAGACTATATTGGGGTCTTACAAGGATCATGTTCAACGACTACGAAATAATTGGATATTTTTTAAATGTCGCTTGACAGATTTAAGTTTTAAGTCTCCTAGTAATTACATTGTTGTCATAGTTGCAATTGTCTAAATTTATTCATCAAATGGAACGTGACAAAAAAATTTAAATCGAGGAATCTTCGTATATGTCTGGCTTTTCTTGAAAAAATATCTGTTTTTTATATTTCCCTCTTAGAAATATTTCAATAAAGCCGATTTTTCATAAAATTGTTTTTTTATTCGCGCCTTTAATTCGAGTTAACAGTTAGCTGCTTTCTTGTGTTTCCCGAAATTATTAGTAACTAACTTGATTCTGCTCTCCAAGTTCATCAATATGGATTTTCACTTGTAATATGTAATGTAGGGATGAAAAATAACGATTATGTATAACATATACTGTGAGTCCAGTGCAAAAACGTTATAATGTGTTTTGTTATACTTTTTTATTGTAAAATAATAATGAGATACCGTCTGCGTTTGTAGTTTTGAAGAGTGCTATGTATTATTTGTCTTTAATAAAAACTGGCGTTGAAGATTAAACGTTGTATTTTGTTAAAACTTGTATAAGAATTTGTTGATTGTCTTTGCAAAAATTACTCAGATTTTAGATTGTTTTGTCACCAAACAAAGAGAAACTGATTTCGCAAAGTGCATAAAATCAAAATGCATATACGTTCAATTAACCTGGATCGTTCAAGAACGTCTTCATGCTTTTGCAATAGATGATTTTCTTATCATTACACATAATATTTAACTATAGCTACAGTTCGAAAGAAACCGAATAATTAAACCAATTGAAGATATTTTGTGCGGGGGACAATGTAATTTTTAAGATTCTTAGTTTCCGTTGGGACGGCAGTAAGCTATAAAAGAATAGTTTACTATTGACTTGTCAAATGACATTAAGAGATGGAACGGTCAACAATCGTTTAAATCCAAAACATTTTCCCAGATTTTCGTACTACCATAAAATGAATTCAATTTGGTTAAAGAGTTTTCGAGTAATGTCGTGAGTGCATGGTTGCAAAATCACAATTGCAGTTTTTTCTTGTGATACATTGTATTACACTGCAACGTCGGAATTTGATTGAGGACCACGTCATTATATACCTGAGAAAGACTTTTATTTATTTTTTATATTTTAGCTCCCTAAATATCAAATTTTTCTTTCCTCGACACAGAAGTAGTAATGTCAGAATTTATTCTAAACCGCCGTTTCAAAAAATCAACATTAGTTGGAACAGGATTTTATGGCTCCATTTATAAAGTTAAATCGTCTGGCTGTTGAGATTCACTTTTTTTTTTTGTCGCTAATCAAGATTCCAAATTAGAGGATTCGATCTTAAGGACAAGCGAGATGTCGCGATCAAAGAAGAATTGTTGCCTACTAATACACCGGAACTATGGAGAGAAAAGCTTTTTATGGAATAATTCGAAATCAAGAATGCTTTCTTCAAAAAATAACCTCTTTTGAACGAGGAACCTACAGATATTTGCTTTTGATTTTGGTCGGAAAATATCTTTTCGATCAGAGCGAATATCATGGAGACAAATTGGGACTTAAATCTACAGTTCTGATTGCTAAACAGCTGGTAAATACGGTGTGGTATAAATTGTTGGTGTTTCTTTAACTTACATATTAAATTTTAGGTAGACCGTATTGAAATCCTTCACAGCAAAGCTAAACCTAAATGTTGATAGTACCAGCGTCTGCCTACTCAAACGGAGTTTTCGTTTTAGGTATTCTGCATTTAGATCTCAAGTCTGAAAATATTGCCATAGGGATAAATAAAAAAAAACAAATATACGGTATACCTTCTGGATTTTCGTCTTAGTAAATTTCATAAGAATGGAAAAAGCCATATCCCCTTCGCCCACAAAGTTCCTTTCGGAGGTGTCATTTGTTACGCATGTTCAAATGTGCATAAATGACATTGTAGGTATAATTATTTGATAATTAGATATAAATGACGCTTACGTTTGTTCTTTAGAGTTATCTCGACGTGTTGATATCGATTCTATGGTTTACGTCATCGTCTACCTCTTGAAAGGAACCTTACCATAGATAAATTATAAAAACAATTATAAAAATTCCAAAAAGCAAAGACTTTTGGCACAGAAGGAGAAGCTCAGTTCAGAGCAGCTGTGTAATGGATTGGAATCAGAATTTGCAAAGATTTTGGAGTATTCCAGATCTTTATCTTCCACGCAAAAACCAGATTACCGATTCATTCACAAATTACTGGATGATATAATCGAAAGAAAATGATATAAGGATGATCATGTTTTCGAGTCGAATGTACGTATATCTTTTGTTTTATTTATGGTCTTCATGTACTTATACTCCTTTTCAAAAGACAATCCAAACTATCGAAATCATTGAAACCAGCAAACATGATCCAAACAAACGAAAGTTGGTGGCTGATAAATACCAAGCACATCAATCGATCATCAAGAAGCGCGGCCAAGGCAAATAATAAATAATTGTTTTTTGAACCTAATTCCAATTAGAATATATGTCTGGGTATTGTATAGGGTTCTTGGTAGAATTTTGGTTCCATTTGTGACGGTAAATAATGACGATATAACTAGATAAACAATTTAATCCGATTTTTTAATAAATTAACGTCTATTTTGGTCTTCTGAGAGGGGTCCCCATCTGTGGTATATTCGCCAAAACAGGTGCAATACGTGGGCAAACGTGTGCACACATACTGTAAATGTCACAAGTGTTATAATTACAATACATTATACTAACGGTAAAGACACAAGACTGGAGGTGTTAAAATATATCAAGTTTTTATAACTGGTTACGCTAATTAATTTTTTTGAAACATTGGATATGCGTACCGAGTCCGATCGATTCCGCGTAATAAAATACGAACGTCATTTTAGCCTGGTAAATCTGTCTCCTATTCAAATAATGTATATACTTTCGACCACATAACCGCAGAACCTTTCCTATGACAAGCTCTGTTACATTTCTAATTAAAAATGTCTTCATTAGTACCTTCATTGGGCTGAAGTTAACTTAATAGATAATTATGCATATCATTCATGTATATCTTCTGCTCATGATTACTATTATAAACTGGCTGTTTTCGGGATGTTAATAAAGATGTTGGCTGATTGAGTTTGAAGTAAGCACAAAAGCAATTAATGAGCTTTGATTAGACCTTTTTTAATGTACTGTTTTTAAGAAATAGAGACATAAACAATCAAGGGGTCGAAAAATAATAACTCCTTTTGTAGTATTTGTTATTAAATTAACAAGAAGCTTTTATCAGGACTTGTTTCGGTATGTGACGATACTTCAAGATGGAGTTGTTGTGCTATACAGGGTCTTGATTACGTTATGATAGTTCGTGTTAGGGATGTTTATTAGGGAATTTTAATAATGTTAAGTGATTTTGTTTGACGATGTTAAGTGTGTACCGTTACAGAATATAAAAAATAATGGAACTTGTTCATACAACGTAAGAATTACAAAAAATCGGTCGAGATACTGTAACAATCATTTCTTACACACTTATAGAAAAAAAAGTTGATACAGAAAAGGTTTTATGGAGATTGTTTAAAATACGTGTGTTAATATTCAAAAGAATGTTGCTTACTGCACAAGATTTTGAAATTTACAGAATGGTTCGTTTAAATTCAGACGATTTTAAGTACGTTTTTAGGAAAAAAGAACAAAGAAAAAAATGAAATCATAAACAATGAAGAAACCAAGGAAAAGAAAAGACGTAAGAGCAAGCATGGTAATTTTTTTAAGCGTATCATATGTCCAAAGTTTATTTAAAACAAAAAGGGGCTCCCCTTCGGGTCGCTGATCCCATTTTTTATCTAATGGCGTATTAAACGGGTTCTCGGAACACATATTTTTTAGTTTTTGCTTCGTTCCGGTAGAAATACATGGTTCCTGGAGGACACATCAGAAACGACTGCTTAGCTTATAAGAGTTGCAATAGTCGTATTTAGTTTAAGTTAACCACCACAAAGGTTCGTGACAGCTTGTATATGAGATATACCTCCCAGAATCAAATGTATCTTGATTCGTAAAAATACTATAAATAAAATATTCAGTTTTGTGGTTGACTTGATTGAGGGTGGAGGAGAACTTTGAATGCCATGTTGATTTAAAAATGAAAAAATTGCATTTTGTTCGGGCCGGTCTTGGCTGAAGTTCAAATTGAAATCACCGGCAATTGCAACATATATGTAATGATGTTGAATTATAAATTCTAATTCTTCCAGCAGTAGGTCGGGTATTTAACAAGGATTCAAAGACGCATAAATGCTACAATAGAGAGTAGAATTAAATGGAACAGTTGACACAGTTACCGAGAAAGAGAAGTTATTCCTGTCAAAAAATCTTATTGAAAAATTACAATCCCCTAATATCGAGATATAGACATTACAACAACTGCCTATAGGCTTACACACACCATCTATACAATCAACAGTCGGTACCAATTTAAGGCCTGGAGGTTCATAATTATCTGTTCGTAATGTCCATGTTTCATTACGGAGGATTATGCTAGATGATAGATATATAGGGTCGTTGATTATCAGTCCAAGTGTGCCGGGAGGTTTTGTACATCATGTGAGATAACTTGAAAATGCTCCTTTTTTGTAAGGCTTAAAAAAGTTGGTTAGAGTGTAATGCTAGGCTGACGTTGGATTTCTAGACATAAATCACGGTGTTTTTCTTTTGATAAAGGTCTCGGTAGTTTAAAAACATTATCTTTACATATCAAAGTTAGATCAGCGGTTGTTGTTGCTCTTGGGCATGCGAAATATATCAATGACCTCTGCATTTTGTGATTACCAACATCATATACTACAACTTTTATGTATGTGCCACCCTGTTATTTGTGTATTTGTTGGGTTTCGGCTGGTACAACAGGGAATTGCTTGCGATTTACTTTTAAATCCTCTTTACGATTGCTGGTAAGTTGTAGTGAGAACGTTTCAATTATAGTCCAATCATCATACAAAATGTTGCCCATTTCTCTTAATCGTACTTGCTTCTTCCTCAAAGACAAACCACTGGTCACATCATCAAATTTTATCCAAATTCGTAAAGGCTTTTTTTCAGTATCTGTTGTGGCTTCAGTCCAATTTTTAACTTGCCATAATCTTTTTTTTTAAAGACCCAGCCGTTCCATTTACGAGACTGTCTTAAGTATCTAGGATTGAAGTGACCATGCACCGAACTTTTAATTTGAGCCTTAAATGTTTCATTAGACCAAGATTATTAACCTGGTTCACTGAGTCGTTAGCAACAGACGCAAGCAAATGTTCAAAAGCAGATCGATTAGAACTTACACCGATGATACAATCAAATCACACAGAAATAGCACCTTCCGTAGTCATGTTTTCTGAAACTGCAGCATTCATATTTCTGACCATGTTATTTTTGTGAAACAAACAAATAGCTCTATCCTCCCTGTTAAGATCACCACACAAAACCCCTTCGCCCAAATAAAAGAAAACAGTATTTTCTCTTTTCAAAGCTTTCAAATCGAAGTCGCTTACTTGAAGGACTCTGCTTTAAAACAATTGTATATCAGCCGGAGTTTTTTCACCAATGTTCATATTATTACAAGCCATTGCAAAGTTTAAATCATATCTTTGCTCATAATCTGAACTAGTTTATGGACCACAAAAATGTTCCATATGCCTGAACTAAACGCTACAAGGTATGGGTTAGTAGGTGGTTTCGTCGAGTACAAAGATGATGCAGCTACTACAGAAAGTTGATACAGCCTAATTTTATTTGTTATTTATTTGTAGAGTCATATAAACCGGTTCGGAGACAATTGGTTTATCACCCGCGGTATGGTATGAATACATATATGATACAGATTTTAAAAGACTAATCTTTATTTTGTTTGCCTACCCGGCGTTTCTTCCTATTATGTTGGACTTGTTGCCTGTCATTAGGCTCCAAAGATCGTTTTTTTGCCTGACATTTGTTATATTGGCCAATTCTGTGATTTAAATTTAATTTTTTCTAAAAACGTGTGAGTATACGATAATAAAAATATTGTACAAAACTTTTACTTACTATACAATCAAAGATTTGATCATCCCTAAAGCTATTTTTTTGCAATATACGATCCAGCAGTTGTTGAACAAACTTGTAATCAGGTTTCTGGGAGAAGGATAAGGATCTTGCATAATCCAGAATTTTTGCGAACTCTACTTCCAAACATTGCACAATTGATTGGAAGTGAGTTTCTCCTTTTTTCTTAATACTTGTCGGTGTTTGGATCCTTTGTAATTTTTTTTGAAATCCATCCATGGTAAATTTCCCTTCATTAAGTATACAATAACGTATACCAGAGACTCAATATCGTCTCGTCGTGATGGCTCTAAAAAATTGTTGTAAACATCTTTTGGAATGAGGTCATGCTAGAAATTTACACCTACGTAGTCTTTTGTGAACATTCACACTAGCGTAACAAATTGTGCCCTTGAAAGGAACTTTTTTGGCGGCATGGACGTGAGTTTTGCCGTTCCTGTAGTACTTGCTTAAACCGAAATCCAGTAATATACGGTATTTCGGTCGTTATCCTTGACCCCTACAGTAATATTCTCTGGTTTGAGATCCAAATGTAATATTCCTAATTGCACAGAAACTATTAGCATCTGAACATTTTATCGTCAGCGTTCGAATAGTACCTTTGTCATGGAGATATTCAATACGATCAACCTAAAAAAAAAATATGTCACCTGAAAGTTAATGAAAAATAAAATGTGTTTACAACTTTATACGTACGAGCTGTTTGGCAATCAAGACTGTTGATTTTAAACTTAATTTTCCTCCATGGTATTCCGCTTGATCAAAAAGATCTTTTCCTACCAAAGTGAAAACTAGATAAAGAAAACCGCCTTCTTCGAAAAAGCTTATCATTCGTAGGAATCCGTGTTGGTTTCCAATTTTATCGTAAAATTCCTTTTCCCTGCTTAATTGCGGTACTTTGGAATTTAATTTTTCTTGCTTAATCGCGACATCCTGTTTTGTTTGGAAATCGAATGCTTAAATGTTGAACTCAATTAGTTGCGAAACCAAAACAAAT
>NW_026252587.1:0-26238 GCF_025094135.1 Mucor mucedo | reverse complement strand
ATCGTGCCAAGGAACAGGACATTCTCACGAATAGCAGCAGCAGCAGCCAGTGTTTTCCAAGTATCTGCTGGATCGATGATACCGAGAAGGGCGGAACGAAGTTCAGGTCGAAGGTTACTGAAGAAGATGTGTCGAAATACATCGTCGGAGAGGGTGCTATCTTCAGGAAAGTCAGCCACGATAGTCTCAAAATGCATTTTATATTCAGCAACACGGCGTTGTCCTTGTTGAAGCGCTTCCGAACGTCGGCGACACAGAGATTTCTGAACAAGCGGATCGATTCCATAGACGCTTTCTAGTTTAGCTTTAACATCAGCGGCGCTAGAGAGGTCTGCGACACGCATAAGCCAATCGGTAGCCTCCTGGGGCAAATATTTCAGCATTTGCATGTTGCGAGAGCCGGCGCTACACATACCAAGGGCTTTGGCTGAGAGATGAAATTGCTTGATCCAAGAAGTGATATCTTGGCCTTTGGTATAAGGTGAGACCAGAGCAGTGTTGTTAACCCGTTGTTCAGCTAACAAGGCAGCCAGAGAATTGACTTCTTGGGAGGTTTCAGGTACATTGGGCACAGATGGGTTGGGCGTGGTAAAATCAGACATAGGGTAGGTATGTATGAGAGATAAGTGCGATATAGTTATAGAGCTATAGAGTTATAGAAGTTATAGAAGTTATAGAGTTATAGAAGTTATAGAGTTGTAGGGCGCAGGAAAAGAAGCAGCTACTCCACCATAAAATAAGATTGAAGTCGGTTGTTAAATATAGACCAAGTGACTGGCGAGAAAGTTATTAGAGGGAATTATATATAGAGAATTCCGTTCGCTAAAACTGTTTAACAGACTTTTTGATTGAAAATAAAGATAATGTTTATTGAATGATAATTGATTGATATTTATATGTTTTTACTATGTTGCCGCAGTACTGCGGTTGTACTGCGGTCAAGCTCTAGTGTTGAATAATATACTGCGGTTAAGGGTTATAACACCGATGAGTCAGATGACTAGACTGGTTTTACAACATGATGTTATGATGTCATTTCACAAACAATTTATTTACTCGCCAAATGTGTGGAAAAACGGTTTGTTTGACACGGAAAAATAAAAGATAAAAAAACAGGAAGAATAAGATTAATATTGCTTGTAGGCTTTTTTATTCTTATTAAAAGTGCATCCCTCTTTCATCTCTGAAAGAAAGGGGGGTATTTATAGTTATTTAAAGCGTGGGTAAAATTATGGCTCGTTTGTGTTCACTTGGTATTATTGGCTGTATTTACTAATGACTGATGAGCCTTATCAGTGTAGCCAATCTATTATTCGAAATGGGATCTTCTATTGGAATATCTAGTAACCCTGAGTTGTAAATGTATAACTCAGGATATTTTTTATGCTATTATTTTTTATGAGTGTTATGATATTATGTACCTGTCGATCAAGGATCGATGGAATGATTTTATATGCGATTTTATATGTTAAATAGTGCGATTTTAGTACATGCTCCCCCACCAGCGTTAGCGCAGCTCGCGAAACAAGGAATTATTAATTGATGTACAACAAAATACAACTACTACTTTTTAAGTACCATTTTTTTTTTTTATACTTTGTAGTAACCATAATTATTATGCATGAATGTCAAAATCCAGAAAGTGGGACTGAGATACAAAATTGGGGCTTATACAAATTTTTTTTTTTTTTATACGCCTATTATTTGTACAAGGGGTTTCCTCTTATCAGTTCTTTCTTGTTTTACTTCTTAAGACACGTTCACGTAGTTGACTGGAACTATTTTTACTGTTGTGCTTTCTTTTTTTACTAGCTGGTATGTTTACAACTTCATTGTCTGTTGACGATGCATTGCTAACCGATTTCCGTTGTTGTTTATTAGAATCCGCGACCAGTTTAGCATTTCTTTCTTGGTCTAATTTCTTTTGTTCATTTACTTTAACCCAGTATTTGCGAATTGTTTCGGGATCCGAGAATGCAGCTGCGTTAAGCCAGGAATTTTCTCGTTCACCATAGCCTACCCAATTTACGAGATATTGTCTATCGTTGACTGGCCCTTTATGCGTGCGAATTTCTTTCACTTCATATAATTTATCTTCAATGGCACTTTCGTCGATGGTAACAACTTTCAGTTCTGATGGTACGTAGTCTCTGTGGAGCATCTCATTCATTTCATCTTTTAACACATATGTACCAGCTTTGGTTTTAGTGACGACGGTAAATGGTCCTTCATATAGAGGAGAGAGTTTGCTTGCTCGGGACGGTAATTTCACCATGACAGTTGATCCAATGGGAATATCAATAAGGTAGTGATTATCATCAAATCTTTTTCTCTGTAATTTCATTAATTCGTTCGTTCTTTGGTGTATAGCGGGAAAGACGATGTCAGCCATGCATTCAGCCTTTTTTATCAAGTCATCCACTGTAGAAACCTTATTTGGAAGAGAAGATTGTGTTGAAGGGTCGTTACGATCCTGTATAGTAGGGAACTGTCGAGCAAACATAAGTGAGAAAGGACTACTGCCTGTTCTATTGCGTATTTTTAAATTACAACACAATTGTGCTGCTGGTAAGATCGTGTCCCATTTGCTTGTATCATTGCCACACATTTTCCTAACCGTATTTACGATATTTTTCACAGCATTTTCTGCGCAACCGTTGGATTGAGGGTAATAAGGTGTGGAGAAGCGATGAGGTATGCCGAGGGTCTTTGTAATCGACGCCATCAACCCATTCCGATACTCACACCCATTATCTGTTAAAATTGCGGTACTAGGTAAACCATAGTCGCCAAAGATCTGACAGAGAGCATTTGCAACAGCATCACTTTGTTTGTTCGGGAGAGCCTTTGCTACGATATAGCGAGTACAGATATCAACGACAATGAGGATGTAGACATTTTGATTAGCAGTTACACTGAAGGGTCCAGCCATATCGGATGCAATGTGTGCAAAAGGTTCGGCAGCTACTATAGACTTTAATGGATGATACCCTTTTCGAGCTACATTATGCCGTGCGCAATCAATACAACTGCTGACAACTTGTTTAGCTTCGGTGAATATTCCAGTCCAGTGTAATCCTTCTTCGTGCAATCTTTGGACGATACTTTCTGTACCGAAATGTCCCAGATTATGTGCATCACGTAATAGTTTATGTCTGTTTTCAATCGGTGGAGCGATATAGTCGGTAGGATTTGTTTTGTACTGTGGAGAGTCTATTTTCACGGCTAATACATTAAGGTTTGCGTCTGTGCTCTTAATGCTTCGTTTGTAAATAAACTTATCTGTCGATGTGATTTTATCGGTAGATTTAAAACTTTCAACGGGATTTCGTTTTCTTCTTTCCAAAATAATTCGATTCAATTGTTTGATCTTTTTATCTTCTTCTTCAAGTTCTTTATCATCATCTAAAGGTGGATATAGTCTGCTGAGCAGGTCAGGCAAGACGTTATCAATTCCTTTGATGTAGGTGACTGTGAATGAAAATTGATTTAAAACATCCATATAAGATTGAATTGTTCGATTTGGAACGTGCGTGGTATAATAAAATGTAATAGCACGGTGATCGGTCCAGACTTCTATTTTTGGATGACCCAGTAATAAGGATCGAAATCTTTGGAATCCGTAATAAATGGCAAATAGTTCTCGTCGATTGACTGACCAGTTTTGAGCCGATGTAGGTAAAGATGTACTTGCCATAGCGATGATGATGGTTCTATTCTTATCATCACGTTGAGTTAAAACGGCAGATGCAGCATATTGCGAGGCATCTGTTTCAAGATACATTTTATTTTCCATACGAGGTGTGTGTAACACAGCTTTAGACAGTAGTATTTGCTTGATATTATTTAGACGATCAGTATGAAATTGTGTCCATTTGTTTTTCACATCTTTATCATTTCGCAATTTATCTAAAGGAGCAGCTATGTCAGATATCTTTGGTACGTAATTTCTCAAATATGAGACGACACCCATGATTTTTCTGACTTGTTCAGCTGATTTAGGAATAGGCCATTCGTGGATATTAGACAGTCTACGTTGATCAATTTTTGTGATGCCAGGTCCAATAACGAACCCGAGCATGTAGATACTGGTTTTAAAGAATGTGCATTTAGCGTAATTAATTTTTAGATTAGCAGCAGTTAATTTATCGATTGCTCTCTTTACAATGCTGGCATGATTTCTTAGCATCAGAGAATATACAACAATCATCAACGTACGTGGCTATTTGTGCTTCACCATTAAAAATGATATTCATAACGCGGCAAAATTGACTAGTGACAAATTTGAGACCGAAACAAGTTCCTACCCATTTATAGGTTTTATCATCAAACATAAAAGATAGTACTTCTTGACTGGCTTCATCCACTTTGAAGCTATTGTATGCAGACTTTAAATCAAGCCGACTAAATACAACTCCAGTAGATACCTTGTCAAAAATATCTTGGATATTAGGGACAGCAAAATCTTCTACCAACGAATCATCTATGTTCATGTTTTGTCTTCTGAGATCAAGACAGATTCTTGTATTGGTAAGATTGTTATTTTCATCCTTTTTTCCAATGGCTAATAATGGTGAATTAAATTTGTTACTTGGCTTACTCTCTACTACAACCCCTGAACTTAACCATTCGGCTAATTGTTTCTTTATTTCAGGTCGAGCATGATAAGGTAACGGGTACTGACGGATGTAACAGTTTGTGGCATCCTTCTTTATAGGTATTCTAACGATACTTTCAGGAATATTGCAAAACTGACCCGGTTTAATTTCAGCGTTTCTTTTTACAGAAGGTTCAATAAAATTCATAAATTGTTCTCTTTCAATCGCTGTGCCAAATTCAGCATTTTCAGGATCATATTTATCCGAAGGATCATAGTTAGCGTTTTCGAATTGAATATCTTCAGATTCTTCATCATCTGGATATTTATGTGCTACATTAGTTAAACCAATATTTAAAGGAGTTAGGATATCTGTGCCTAACAATATGTCATATTCTGTATCAAGTGGATCTAAAAATTCAACCACTTCAAAACAAAATTCAAAACTTATATCATTAAGATATCTAACTTTCATAGGTTCAGTTTGACCGATTCTTTTAGCAGAGTTAGAGAGGAAATTTAAATTGCCTTTTGTAATATTTATTTTTATTTGAGGAAAGAGATTATTTAAAATGTATTTATTGATACATGTGGTGTCACTTCCTGTGTCTACTTTTCCTTTCAGTTTTCTATTATTAAGAATGAGAGGAGTGATTAATGATTTGTAAGGATTGAATACATTTTCATTTGCTTTCTTACATTCATAACTGTCATTTTCAAAGTTGTTGGATGGGCCGCCACGATCGGGCTTCTTTCCCTTACGATCTTTGTTGACAGAGAGGATTTTCTTATCACCAAATTTATCAAGATATTCTTGACAACGATGTCCGTGAGACCATTTCTTACCACAGTGGGTGCAGGGGACAAAAGAGGTAGCAGGCTTGGGTCAGTTCTGACTTCCAAGGAATTTTCGTTGATGACTGGGGCCATCGAAGGTGCGAGAGGTGTCATCGGTAGACTTACCTGCATACTTGCAAGTGGATTCATCATGGGAGTTGTTATCTCCGTGATACTTACAGTAAAATTTAGCATCGTGGTTTGTACGTTTTTTAGGCGCACGATTGGCATCAGACGTGTCGTACGACTTACGCTTGTGTCCAGAGGAACTGCCATCATTATTGGGCGTTTTATCCCCAAATACATTAGTTGCAGCCTTATACACATCTTCGGCTGTCCAGGGGACATTTTCCACTTGGTGTGAATTTACAACTGTCATTACGTTAGTTTGCCAATGAGCAGGCAAGGCAAGGAAGTACAAGTCGGCCATGATTCGGTCCGAAACTTGGTACTCAGATTCTTCGACCATTTGAATGAATCTGTTATCAAAGTCCGAGATGTTTTCATCTGAGTGCATACACATGGAGATTAATTCCTTGGTAGCAAGGACACGCATCTGACGATTGCCAAATTTCTTTTCAAGGACTTTCTTGGCTTCGGCCCAAGAGTCACAGACAAGGAGTTCTTTTCTCATCCAAGCTTTCAAGACGTCGGCGAGTGAAACAGTAATTAACTTTTTCCACGTAGTCTTCACGTTTTGATTCGCGGACAATACGACTTCCTCAAAAGTCTTGATGAAATCATCAATGGACTTAAAAACTCTCTCACCACGAAATTGTGCATAAGTCTTTCCAGTAATTTGGAGACGAGGCAGATCTGTACGATTCAATGATAAACCTTCATTTGAGGCTGGGTTAGTAGCGTACTTTGATGCTTCGGTACCTTTAATCCCGATGGATGGTACAGGCTTAGAAGTAGAGGCTAAAGATTGGATGATGGAATTCTTTTTCTCAATCTCAAGGGACATTTCATAGGCACGATCATGATCCTCTTTAGATACATAACCGCTAGAAAGAATAGCTACCATGGCTTCCGTAGTAGCTTCACGTTGCTTAAGTAAATTATTAATGATACTAGTGGGGCTTTTTAAAGTTACAGCCGTAATAGGATCAGCTAAAGGCATGTCAGTGTCTAAATCGACTTCCTGATTATCCTGCTCAAATGGAATACGGGCGATGTCTTCATCTATTTCCCTATGTACACGTTCATCTTGTGCAGCTTGCCATTCAGCAGAGGCTTGCTCATTCAAGGGAGTGTTTAAAGTAGCGTCAGGAGTACCAGCAGACATTTCCTTGTTGGATGAACCAGAAGCGAGTTGGTCATAGGCACTAGGGCCGGAAGGAGAACCAGAAGTAGTCATAGTAGTGGATAGTAGTTGGAAGTAAAAAGTTTACAAGGAGGTAATCTTAAAAAATGTGGAAAAACGGTTTGTTTGACACGGAAAAATAAAAGATAAAAAAACAGGAAGAATAAGATTAATATTGCTTGTAGGCTTTTTTATTCTTATTAAAAGTGCATCCCTCTTTCATCTCTGAAAGAAAGGGGGGTATTTATAGTTATTTAAAGCGTGGGTAAAATTATGGCTCGTTTGTGTTCACTTGGTATTATTGGCTGTATTTACTAATGACTGATGAGCCTTATCAGTGTAGCCAATCTATTATTCGAAATGGGATCTTCTATGGGAATATCTAGTAACCCTGAGTTGTAAATGTATAACTCAGGATATTTTTTATGCTATTATTTTTTATGAGTGTTATGATATTATGTACCTGTCGATCAAGGATCGATGGAATGATTTTATATGCGATTTTATATGTTAAATAGTGCGATTTTAGTACAAAATGAATCCGAAAAGAAGGAGATTACACAGGAGAACGAAAAGCGTTTTGGATTTCCAGATTACTTGGCTTTATTGATGGTTCGGCAATTGATTTTGCAAGTGCACCATGTTGGCGTAGAAAGGACGAGTTCTTTGGGAGAAAATCACATCATTGCATGAATACACTTGCAATCTGTGATCACAACCGAAAGATCCTGTATTTTGGTGGGAGTTGGTTTGGAAACGCTCGTGACATGAAAGTGTTAAAAGAAAGCCCTCTTTTTAAAAGAATCGATGACTTTTTCGAAGGAGAAAATATGTTCTTGGTGATGGCGGATACATGGCTTACAAGTTTCTAGTTCCAATTCACAAGAAATTTCGTGGCGAATATATGTTACCAACAGACGAGAAGTTTAATACGTATATTACAATGATGCTAATCAAAATTGAACATGCTTTTGGTATTTTAAAGGAACAATTCTATTCGTTAAAATCGGTACCCATTCGAATTAGGCGAAGATCAGATATGGAATACGTAAACTATTGGATCACAATTTGTGTCGTCTTGAACAACTTTCTTCTTGAGAAAATGGACGTCAATGACTTTATTTCAATGAAGCAAATATGGGATAAAAAAGAAGAGGAAGAGTACGCACGATTGAGACAAGAACTGGAGGTTATGGAAGATTGTGAGGGAGGTAGTGACGAGGATGGTAGGGACGAAGAAGAAAGTGATGAAGATATTTATGAAGATAGTGGAGAGGAAGATATGAACGAAGAAACAGATGAAGATGAAACGGATGAAGATAATAAATAACCAAAGATGTGCAAGAAATACAAGACTCCTCGCGGTACCATTAGCGGTAAAATAAAATATGAAAAAATCAAGGAAATTGTCCTCAAGTTTAACAACAAATGCCATCTTCTTTCAAGTAACAATTGATACAATAAAAAACACTGTTTATGTCAAAATAGACTTCGAAATAAGCAATCGCTTTAAGATCAAATACTTCATACTGTATGTGATAATCATAGTTTATTTAAAAAAAAGATAAGAAAAAGCCGAACTCTATGTCGATATCATCCAACAGCGTTGTTGCTTCTTCCTTGCTTAAATTCAAAACCTTGATTCTCTTACCAGCATTTTTATACCTGGTGTCGTATCGTGCTAATAATAACTTCTCTGCTGCTATGTCTTTATTTGAATCTGGCAAAATTCTTTCAAACCTAGGTCTTTTGTGTCGGGCGGATAGCTGTCGACCTTCAAAACCCTCTTTCTATTTCCCAAACTTCTGCTAGAAACTGTTCTTCGCCTCAGGTGAAGACAAGGAAGGAGAGGGAGAAGAAAAGGATCCGGAGCTACATTCAGGTTCTTGATCATTGGTGGCCTGATTGTTATCTTCGGAATCCGAATGAAGCTCCTCTGGTTTTCTCCATCGAAAAGGCTCTTCTGAAGGTCCGCTTGAATCCAGTATAGTAAAACAAAAAAAGACGCATTTTAGACGAACAAGCATATCCTTGCTTAGTATTTTACGAGACGAGCATCGTTTGCGGCTTGGGTATTCACAAGATCAATGCTCTGCAATGCATGTACAAGAGTATCAGTAACACTGGTATTGATTTGAGATTACAAGATCCTCATTTGATGACCCTAATTTGCTATGTATCCTTCATTTTCTCGGGTCTTGTAGCTAGACCGGATTCCTTTGCCTACCAGCAAAGATTTATTCAGTTTCTATACAACATAGCTGAATACAATTCCTCTCTTCTCTTGTGTCCTGGTCTATTGTAAATTGACGATGCATCCGATTGCTGGACAACGCTGAATGCGTATAATAAATGAACCGAGGTTTTCACTCCTGTCGGTAGAGACGAGTTGTCAACATTCGCCAGAATTCAACATCGAACCATGTCACAACTAAACAGACCCAATCAACTTTACTCTGTTTCTGATGCTAACCATTTACTTTCATCATGTCAACTACCGCAGTCTAGATGAATCGAGTAAGCTATTGTTTGGTATAGAACACATGATCCCAGACGTGAAACAAACATATTCTGCATTGAAGGAACCCGCCACTTCCATTGCAAATATGCTCATTACGGAAGGTTTAAACCAAAAAACTGCCTTGTCCTTGATAAACTTCTTTGCCCAGGACGTGTGGAGCTTGATTGGAAACACCAACGCTTTTCGTGAATCCTTTGAATACAGAACTCAAATGTCTCGAGTGTACTTGAACAGTGTCAATGCAATGAATAAAGTATTCGTAAGTAAAATTAAAAACAAAATATGCTGAGCTGTACGATAGGCTGGTATCTAACCATGGTGTCTTTATTTTAAAATGAACCTGTTCACATTCGTGTAGCCAAGGATCAAGCCATTTTGGATCGTACTTTTGGCATTTTTTTTCCAGACACATCGGAAACAAATTTACTGGATCAAATAACAGACATTGAGAAAGGTACAAAAGTATATGTTGGGATATATTCAAGAACAGGTTACGTCTTTGTCATGAATGCCTTGTCAAGATTGAATAGACAAGAAGAAGCTCATCAATTCCACATCATGTTGAAAGAAATAGCCTATAAATTTCTTATCTATCTTCCAGATATTAATGCAGTATTCAAATGGACTAGATACAAGCGAAGTTTCTCTTTATTGGATGAACGTGTGCGTGATAAACGAGCAAAAAAAAAATTAGATAGTATCCCGCCCCCCGCATACACCCTTTTTTTTTTCCTTGTACTTGCCAAAAAAAGTCATTTTATTTAAAAAAAAAGCTTTATATTTTCACACGACTTTCTAATTGCTTCATAGATGCGTCCCCATTGAAACGCGACTATCATCATGAACCTCACAAAAAAAATTAAACTTGCATTCTTCATTTACCTACTTGGTCGCAGATGGGGGGGGCAAAGGAGCCAAATAATGTTGTCGTACAACAACCAGTCTTTTACTACATTTGGATTATAGCCGTAAATACTATGCTCAAAACATGGTTCCAATTATGGATTTAAACTTTATAAACAATCGTGGTAGCGCAAATTTTATAGTTGGAGTGCCCCTCTTGATTCGACATAACCCCCATTTATTTTCTGCGTGACGATCGCCACAGCAAATGATCAACATGATGCAAAATTATACTTTGCATATCAAGGGACGTGCATATATCCAGAAATGGCATGATTGTTTTTTATTCTATTTTTGTGCATTATGCTCCTTTTATTAACTTTTTTTTTAAAACAAATATGTACGAATGTGCGACCAAATGTGTGTGGGGTGGTTTAGGGAAAAAAATTTATGATCTAGGCAACTACATCTTTTAACCTGTCTTGTCGGATATAGATGGACATCGTGATGTTGCCATCGAACTGGAGGTTGGTCACCCGATCCACTTTCGAGTCATTAAATCTGTACCATCTTTTTGCTTGATGGTGTCTGATTTAAGCAATGTAATGTCCAATGCCAGCTAGAATATGCAATACAAAAGCATGCAGCATATACTGAACCGGAGTCAAATGCTCCGTGGGTTCCTTTGATTAATAAAAGTGATGTACCAGCTGCTTTTCATTCTCCTAAAACACGAGTTAGCTATCCATACACTTTTTTTGAATTGCATACTAACATTGCCAGATAAGGCAAACACAGGAGGCAGCACTGTGAATTTATTGTATTCCAGCACTTCATTCAACCCCTGATCAAATGATCTTCCATGGGCATAGAGACAAAAATTCATCACCAGATTGATACCTACGGGTTTTGGCAAGGACCACGTCTGGAACAAGTCTACCAACTCCTCCGTTCCATCTTGTGCCAAGGCAACCCACTTGAGCATAAACTCATAGGAATCTAATAATACATCATATTCAATAAAACCCCCCACTAAAATATAACTTCATGTTTACCTCTAGCGTCACAGGTGTAGCGATTACCTATGACATACAACTCTTGATAAGTGGGTGGAGGTACATCAGGGATGGGAATCTCCTGGAAATAAAATGGGTCGTCCGCCTTCCACTCGGGAGAAACACCGTTACGTTCATTGCCGCCGTCGTAACTCACCATGCTTGGAAGATGGGCTTGAGGCTCGTAAACCTTTGTGGCGGTTGACATGCCCAAAAACCATCCTTGCAGGTCTTCTACAGCTGAAGGGAGAGTGGGGAGCCTTTAATAAAAAATAGCCTGAAAATAAAATAAAACTATACCTATTCTAGCACGGATGAGATCTTGCTTGGTGAAATACTAATTGTCAAAATATTTGCCTTCTTTACAGCATCAGGTACCAACTTGAGTGACTTATTAATAATGGCAGTTCGAAAAGGGATAATTAAATACAACACCTACTCGGTTTCGTTAATTATTTTATTTAAAAAAAGGATAGCACTGGGCATATTCTTTACCTGAATAGGTGCACTGAAGAAACAAATGTTTGCAATATTTTTAATACCAATGGTACTGAAAGGGAGAGTGCTTGCGCTGGAGGAAGACATGTTAATTGTTAAACGATAAAAGAATAAAAGAGCAGCTGGATTGCAGAAACATTTCTCTTTTTTATACTTGCTGATTTAAATCCCTAAACTTTATTATATACACGCAATACTGATTGGTGTTCGAATAAATCATGATAATCGCAATGTGAATTACCTTTTACTGTACATATGAATCGGGTCTCTCAGGGATAGGCAATTTTTCTTAGGGATAGCCAGATTTTATAAGGGACAGTCAAGGTGCGCGTAGTCGTAATGTTGGATTAGGATACTTTAATAGACACGGAGAGGTCAATATAACTTAACAACTTGAAATATATACACATTTATTACAACCAACATAGTTTAAACCAGTATGTGTGTGTTACAGCTTACCTTCAGCTTCTCATTTGAACTTTACCTTCTTATTTCTGCGTATGATTAAAATCAAATGAGCTTAAAGGCAAAAGAATGATGACAAATTGTCAATCATTTAATATGCATTTATTCGTAATTATCACATTGTTTTTGATTATGTATTCTTGTTTCCAGGTCTAAAGGATAACCAAATTTATCATGCACTTTTAATATTACAACTCATTTGAATACATTAAAAAATAGCTTTTTGAAAAAAAAAAGACTATATTTCTCACTTGTTTTTATGCAAGTGATGACTATTGTTAAGGATGGAGGTTAACTGTTGTTTTTTATACAAGTGATGACTCCATATAAAAAAAATGGCAATAATTCTCCCTTGTTTTTTACAAGATATAGACAACGAGCCAAAAAAAAATTGGCAATAGTTCTCCCTTGTTTTTTTGTCAATTCAATGCTTGAATTCCACAGTGCTTTTATTCTAGCTATCATTATTTTTTTTCACTAAAAAAAATTAAAACAATTAATACACTTGATGTTGAAAAAAGGTCTTTTTCGTTACCTGTACACTAAAGACAATAGACCAGTTAGACCATATGACGAGCATATTATAGATGGTATTGAGTCCTATTCATTCTTGATACTTTTATGAGAGATAAACCATCCAGATGGGACAATGAAATTTTTCTTTTTTTTTTCTTTAACCGGGATTATTTTGACCATAGCTCCCCCTTGTTTTTAACAAGATATAGACAGTGAGCAAAAAAAATTGGCAATAGTTCTCCCTTGTTTTTTTGTATTTTCATTGCTTAAAATCCACACTGTTTTCATCCTAGCTATCACTACTTTTTTTAAAAAAAAAAAAATTACTAAACATGATGATCTTTATAAGAGGTCTTTTTTGTTACCTGTACAGACAAGGCAGTACGTCAGCTATACCATACGACAAACAGATTACAGATGATATTAAATACTATTCATTCTTGACACTTTTACACAATAGACATGCATCTGCTAGATGGGACAATAACATTTTTCTTTTTGGCAATGGTTCTCCCTCAATTTTTTCAAGTAGAACGGCCGCAAGAAAAATTTGACAATAGTTCTCCCTTGTTTTTCGTAAAGTCAGTGGCATTAAGACGAGTTACAGTAACAGTGATGGTTATATCTATTACTTACATGCATAATTAATATACTAAATAGGTATGATTTTTTTTTTTTTTTTTTTTTTTTTTTACCTGTGCACAAGTACAATGACCCTGATTATTTTTTGGCAATAGTTCTCCCTTGTTTTTCATACATGTTAACAGCAGCAGGCACATTAGATAGTATCATACCAGTAGTCCAATAAAGCCAAGAGTATCAATGCATATTTCTTCTATTTTTTTTTTTGAGGGTGCAAGAATGTTAGATCAGAGTAAATTATTATTGTTCTTTCTTGTTACCTACAGGTTCAACAACCCCTTGCTCTTGTTTATTATATCCAAATACTAGTGGACATCAAGTCAGTGACTATACAAGAAAAAGGAGTGAGTCATTAACAGAAAAAGATGGCAATAGGTCTTGTGAGTTACCCGTACAAGCAAGAAATAAACCAGTAGACATTGTCAGCAATTCCATTTTTTTCATGTTTGTATGCAAGTAATAACCAGGGGATGTAAGTAGGACTATAACTATCTGTTACGAGTATGAAAGAATAAATAATATACAAGTGGGATATAATATTCTTTTTTTTTTTTTGATAGTGTAAAGAATATAAGAATGAAAGTGACAATAGTATCAGTTTAATTCTTGCAAACTAGTAATAAAAACAAGTTAAAACACAAGATAACATGTCCTTTTTTTTTCTTGTTACCTATACAAAGGATAAACCAGTTTATATTGACAATAGGCATGACCGATATAATAAGCCGTGGCTGAAGCTACTGCTGTTGATTATACATAAGTAACTGAATAGGTTGATTATATTATTTTTTTCTTGTTACCTATATATCCAAGTGACGTACTAGATAGAGAGGCAGTAGCGGTTGACCTGTACAATACGTATGAGTACATCTATCTGTTGTTTAAATAAACGGGTGAGTAACAGAACAAGTAGATGACAGTTTCTTCATGTTCTTTTTATACACGGCGAGACTTCTTTTTTTCTTGACAACAGGACCAGTATACGCTTTGAGTTCTATTTATACAAGAAATGAATGAGTTACACGTAAAAGTATTCAAATAATAGTGCTGTCTTGTTACCTAGATTCCTGAGTAATGGACCAAAAAAAAAGAGACAATGCATGACGCGTTTTACTTGCTGCTTGTTCACAGGTATAACACCACACTTGCTCTGGTTGAATACACAAGACATAAAGTCATTTCACTTGTCTTTGTAAAGAGGCACGCCAAATAAAAAAGAGATTCATCCTGGTCTTCTTTTTTTAAAGATGTTAAAGAGCCGTGCATCAGAAGAATGTAGCAATAGTTCTTTTTTTTTGCTAGAGTAAGAGAAGGATACACCTAACCACAGAGGAAACCATAGTACAGTCAGTGCACATTGGTCTCGTTTATTTTTGAGTGCTTAAGAAAATATTCTCCTCCACTGTATGAATTCAATAATGTATGGATGAGACAGCACAGAGAAAGAATGTGGTCTTTCCCTTTCTTGATCTTGGAGACTACACGCAGCAGTATTCTTGTACAGTGGTAAAAGAGGTCCTTGTTGAGTAGATGGATGGGAAAAGGAATAAAGAAATAAGAGTCCTTTTTCTTGGGTGCCATGATTATAACAAATGGGTGTTCCTTGGTAGCTTTACTTTCTTGCTAGGCATGTATGGCTATGGACAATGTTGGTTAAAAACGTGTTCAAACGTGTCTTTTTTAAATACTTTTCTTTTTACCTTTACGTTTTCTTTATATCAGAATTTACACCATGGCGGCATCAGACCTTATAATTAACGACACAGACTAAAAAAAACGCGTCCCATCAGTACATTACTCCTTCACTCATAAAGCTGTTCTTTAATACTATACCTGGCAGTACAACCGGTGTAGATAGTCATTATAAAGGATACGTAAAGACTTGAATAATGTGGCAGAAGAAAAAAAAAAGAATAAAGAAAAAGGAAAAAAAAGGGGGGGAGGGATAGATGACGTGTGCGGAGATTTTAGGCTGGCCTTTGATTTTGCGTGCGTCCGTGCGCCCGTGCGCCTACACCACCTTCCATATGTATTCTTTGGTTACTTGTTTCCTTTTTCCTTCTTTACAAAGACGTCTCCCATACACCATTTTATCAGTCATAGAGATTATGTTGACCTTTTCATTTTATTGCCCTTTAGATATATCAAGTAGAAAAATAAAAATAAAAAAAAGAATACTTACACTTGACATTTTATACACCTGTCCTTTGTTCCTTACAAAGACTTATTATATCCTATACCTTTACTTTAGTGTCAACTTTTTTTATATATTAAAAAAAGACAGGCTCTTGTTCCTGTTTACCTTCATTTAAAATACATTTTACGCTTCGTGTTTAACGCCAATACGCCTTCATCTTATTTATCATGACTTACACTATAGTAGCATGCGTTCATCTTTACAAATTGCACCAAGACCTACATTAAAAAGATCAGCTTCTCGGTCATTTTTTGATGCATTCTTTTACTGCTAACGTTGTTTCCTTTACTTTAACCCATTAAATCTTCTTTTGCTTGTGCATTATTATACTTTACTTATTCATCATCCTTCTGTGTAAACAAAATGAATCTATCAGTACTGTTTAAAGTGAACCCCCTTTATAAAGAAGCTACCTTATTTGGCCATCAACCAATGCACTTACCATGAACAGGCCTCCATGACACAAATTCCCTTTTTCTTTTCTTGTTTAGCTTCACTCATTTATAGAGACGCTCGGGATTTCGGGCTCCTTGTCCATCACTTCACTCTGTCTTTGCTGTATTTAATTACTGACTCTATACATGGAAAAAGAATCTTGGACTCATTCCTTCTCAAGAGTCTGGACACTAGACTAGAGCGACTCACCTAGTTAGTCTTTCACACTACATTACTACCTTTTTCTTGTCAATTACCTTGCAAAGAGCCGTGACTCTTGTTTTTAATACAAAAGGAAGAAAAAGGAAAGAAAAGGAAAAAAATAGAACCCAGTCTTTTTAACTGCTTGCCCTTTGTAATTCTATTGTATCACCTTTATAATCAATCAATGAAACTTTTAAAAAAAGTAAAAGAAAGTGATTCAATCCGCAACAATATTTTTTATTTTAACTGAATTTATAAAGCTTTCTTGTGATTAAACTCTTGATATTCCAACTCACCAACACGCTCTAGCATGTCCTTGTCTAGGATCATTGATCGTAATTGATCAGATAATTGTCGATTCTTCTTGATATAAGCAATTATTTCATCAAATTCAACATCCGTTAATTTTCTCATCGCGTTTGTCGAATATAACGCGGCAATTGCAAACGCACCGTGCTTGAAGTAATATAACAGGGTGTTGAATCGTTTACCGGCGACTTTCATTTGGGCAATCTTGTTTTGGGTGTAATCACATTCTATTATATAAATTAGTTTAGATAGATATCTTTTTCTTTAAAATAGAGATTATTTACTTTTTAAAAGTTCCACAAACGTAGCGTGAAATCCGGGATATTCCTTTTTCAAAGTTTCGCCAAAGCAATAAAAACGAAAGCATCCAGAGTACTGAGTGGTAGTACCCCAATTACCAAATGAAATACCATTATCATGGTAATCCTTTACAGCACGAGCGAATACCTTAATTTCGGATTTTTTTGTTTCATCCGTCAACTGTGGAGCCACAGGAATCTTTATCGGCATCAACATATTCTCGTTAATCATAAACTGGATGTTATTATTTAATAACTCCAAGTCAGGCAGATGACTTTTTTTTTCCTGAACCACTGGAGCTTTTTTAGTTTTGACGGCATCATTGACTTGATGAGCCCCGGAATCATTGTTATTATCTGAATTGTAATCAGAACAGCCAGCCTCATCATTAATATTGGGGTTCTTGCTGGGTTTTTTTTGTTTTTTATAAGAACCACTGGAACTTGCCTCTTCCACTACCACTCTTTTTCTTGGCGTGGCCATCGGTCTTTCTTCGACCGGTAATTCCGTTGATTGACCTGATTATGTACATGGTAAGGCACATGTTAAGGTACATGTTAAGGTACATGTATAAATATATTTTTTTTTAAAAGAATAAAAAAAACTAACCTTGGATATGTAAGTAATGTTAAATTTTTCCAAACAATACATAATCATTGTTGGATGATTGTTTGGATCTACAGAATAAAGTAAGCTATATGTTATGTTTATGAACCCTTGTGTCATGTACTTACAATTCTTTTTAATTACGTAGTAAATAATGTAGCTTTTAATTTGGTTTGGCGCATATATCCCACAGGCCATTACATAAAAACACATATTACCTATAGCGTCTATTTAAAGGGGGAAGATAAAAGTCTTGTTACTTCAGGCTAGAAATAGATAAGAAAAAAAGGGGGCGTGGGATACTGATCTTAATCAGTTTTTGAAAATAATAAAAATAAAACCTCAACCTGCTTTTTAAAAATACACTTAATTTAATGACTTTATCTTATGGGCTATAAAAGCACACAACTAGTACAATTAAATAAATAAAAAGTGGAAGGGTAACAGTTTTTATTATTTTCTTATGAGTATGTCGATGATGCGCTGTATAATGCCTTACCTGTAATCCTCTTTTTTTTCTTTATCACGCTACAAGAAGCAACCATTGAGTTTATTTTTGAGGGCTACTGAAATAAGAGTATGCGAGTAGTATTGGCGTGATAAAGAGTATTTCTTTAAATAAAATAGAGTTTAGTTAAGAAGGTCTTTATAATTGCGAGTTGAGTGAGCACCACAGCTAGTTTAAACAGAAGCTGAACTGTTAGAAAAGAAATGGATTTAAGTATAGCTTATATGCTTATAAATAAAAGATACAATGATAAAATGTAATAAACGGATCAATCAGAATGATAATAGAGCTGAATAATATATAAAACTAATAAGTCAAAGTGTTGAAATATGAGTAAAATAATAGATGAGGATTTTTATTTAGGAGAGGTCTTATGGATGCCTATTTATAAAGATGGTCGTATAATCCAGTCACTGAAATTAAAGAAATTGGGAAAATTTATAGAAGAGATTGAGGTAATTGCGCCTACTAAGAGGTCACAGATCTGAGGATAAGAAAAAGATGAAAAGAAGTAGTTTTGGCAGGTGCAAACCCGAAAAGGTGTATTGCACTTTAGTAGGTGTTTAAAAAGAAAAAAAGATTGGAAATGCGCTCGATTTGTCGCATAACACTACCATAAATAAAAAACCAATCCCCCTCCTCCTTATGCTAAGAATGGGGAATTGCTTATAAATATTAAATACAGAATAATGATATTTTATAAAGACATGCCAACTGACACTCATTAAAAATAGAACGTCTCCATGTACCCTCTTATTTCACGCACACTATAATCTATAAGAGACTCTACATAATACGGCTATATTTTATTCTTTATTTTTTTTTATAGGCAGCAGAAATCTATGTGCACTCAATAGGTGTTACCTGTAATACTAATAGGGACACAAACAGGTCGCTTGCATGTATTTTTCAAGTACGCCATCATGTCTGAACATAACTACCACAGTGTACAACACTACTTTGTTTTTTAAAAATGCTTTTCTGGTTCCGCTGTTGTATTCCTTTGCTTAAAAAAAAGTATAATTTATACCATCATACGATGGATAATATTTTATAAGTATCAGCATACCCTTGTTCATAACTGACTATTTTAACGGTTAATTATAACAATAAAATATACATGTATGCAATTTATACGTGTAGGCTACATCTTTTAAATATACAGGTACTAAAGGATACAGACTATGCATTAAAAACACAGCCAGATTATCCTTCGTATGTTGAATTAACGGTATAAAAAAGAGCCTTCCCTCTTGAATGTAAAGTTAATATACGTTTTTCGATAGACTCCTACTCCTTTTGTTGGGTTTCGTTGCTACGCTGCCCATCACAATGAAAGCCTTGTCTTTAAAATTCAATTTTGCGCAGGCAATTTAATTGCTATATTATTCTTTTTTTTTTTTATAATACCTTCCTTAATCAGTGTTAATCCTCGCTAGCCCTTACTAACTGGTAGAATAAAAGTCTTATCTACGAGGAACCTATCTGGAATTGAAGAGAGGATTGTGTACCCAAATGGGAGAATGAAAATAATAACAATTCATAGACCAAGATTGAACTTTCTTTTAAATCAAAATGACATACTCTGATTTAATAAAAAATAAATGAACAGTGGTAAAATAATTAAACGCGTATCTATAAAATGAAGACCAAATACAACATGGTGAAGGAAAGATGGCTCAAAATAGTATCCTTTATAAACGCCCTTCACTTAAAAAGATGACAGAAATTAACATAAAAAAAGGCAAAGGCAAGATTAAATCAAACAGCACATGTAAAAGAAGAAAAACAAGAACAGTAAGATACAAAATCAACTGATACAAGGTAAAGATTCAAACCTATAAATACACACTCTAACTGTCGTATTTGGGTACGATTCACTTAGGAATAATTAAGCAAATCGTTTAAATAAATAAACTATGAAATTAAAACAACCTTTTATGTTGCATATGAGCATACGCTTGTATACTGCTATACAACTTCTCCTACTTCGAGTACATACTTCTATATAAAAGATTGCATGATTGGCCTAAATACGATATACGAATGACAGTTGGATACAGAAAGCTATACCGCTGAGTTACGATATCACCGATCGAGAAGAGAATCTTCTCAGATCAAATCAAGGATTATAAGAAAGAGAAGCTTAATATTAATGGTTCTCTCAATGGATTAGCTACCCAGAGAGAGAATAGAACAGCTATTAATATAAATGGTTCATTTACTTATATATTGATATAGTTATATTGCTGATAAAGAGTATAAAGAAATAGTGTATAAATTAATGGATACCTAGCTTCTACAACCAAATATACAAATATCGATAAGAAATTTTATATTTGGGATCGTATTTTATTCATTACAAAGATAATGAATAAATGATCAACCATTATGTTCTATTGCCAATTACACTTGACAAACAAGTATGCATCTTTTACAGTAACCGTTGCATGATCTGATAAATAAGTGTCTCGTAATACTAAAAATTTATTAGAATACTCATGCTCCCGATCCACTAATATGGGACAACGTTAACTGGAAACAATTCTAGCGAGCAGTATCCATTTAGCCCAAGGCGGCAAACAAAGTATAGATCTATTCCAAAACCAGAAAGGTTAACTCATCATTAAAACTCAGGAGAGTTGTGCAATATAAAAAGGATCATTCATAGCAGCAGAGTTCTTTTAGTCTATTTTTACCTCTAATAAAAATATACTTTTATCTCATTACTTTTCTATGTAATATTTTGTCAAATACCACACTAACATATTTTTAAAAAAGTACTAAAACGGTAAGTTTTGTAAATCAAAAGAGAACAGCTTTTTATAAAGAGGGTAAGAATCAATGCTTGTATTTCTCTATCAAACACATTCATGTTTATTTATACAAGAACAAGCAAAGGATACACTCGGGTGTGGCAATAAACATCTATAAGAAGTACAAAAGTAAAAAGAAAATGACTTTCAAAGGAATGCGTAAAGTTTAAATCCTGTGTTCCATTAAATAAACGCGTGCAGTAAAGCATAGTGAGTACACTTGTCAGAATGTTATGAGTAAATAAAAAAATTAATAGGAAGAATACAAGCACAACTTCATCAATTACAAAAACTCAGGTATAAGCTTAACCTTCCTGCACTGGTAAATTTCAAAATAATGAAGAAAAGCGAATGTTCTTGTCAAAGAAAAGGCTACTTGCTAAAAAAGAATTAAATAAAGTGTATGAAGAACAAGATTGGACATCAAACAATGCTGCCCTTTCGTGTGTTATTTAAATGATTGTGTAGCTGTTAAATAACAAAATAGATTCTTGTAGTAAAATAAACATAATAATAGAAACAAACTAGACATAATGTTACAATGCGGATTTTCAATATGTAATAATTGACTTCAACACTAAAAACTTTACTCAAACAATTTATAATTTTCATGCTAACTTTTAGCATTGTACTTCTCTAACTTGAATCTTTACCTTTCAATATTTAAAACCTTTTGACAAATTTATTATTATTATCATTTATCCGAAATCAAGGGTATCGTTACCGATCCTTTGATTTCTCGAAAACTATATAAACCTTAAAACAAAACATATTTCAATAAACATTCAGATTTTACTATATACTTTCTATCATGACTTCCCTAACAAATATTATATCTTCTATATATAATTGGCCTATTATCTCACTGTCTCCCTAGAAAAACCGAAGCCTTAGTCTCTTTTTCTCTGTATCTGTCTATCAAGACCTTTTATTTTATTTTACTTAACTGGATCGTTACCATATATATTTATTATATATTTATATAAAATAACGTTGTGCTCACTTAGAACTGAATAATTGACTACAACCGTGTATTATTCTCCTTCTACCTTACTGTCAAAACTAAATCTAAACCAATCACCACCACTCACATTGTATCAATGTTGAAAAGAATTTAAAAAAAATGCCTAGCAGCCAAAGGCCCTAAGGACACCCTTTTTACTTCAGAAAAAAATAAAAAGCACTAGCAAGGAATTGAACCTACGTCCCTAAACCTGCAATTAATTAAGTGACAGTGATTAACCAACTAGTCCTCCATTATACTATTAGTCTGATACGTTCGTGTTTTGGTCATGTCGCTTTTGACGTCACTTCGTTCAGTCACGTGAAATCCACGTGCAGGGTATCTTATTGGTTGGAGTTCTTAAGGTGTTCTGAATTCGAATCCTGGTGGGGATTGTTTCTTTTTTTTTCTGAGAGTAAATATTTTATTCTTACATTCTTGTGTTATGATTACTTTGGTAAATACCGTTATTACCGTTCGAGTACCCTGTTTGCTGTATGTTAAGTCTATTTTTGGTTTATCTGGGAACGCGTATGATTTATCCGTTAAATTTATATCTCAGGATGGTATCCGGATAATTGATTCTGTAAATAGTTATGGTTTAATTGTCTTGAGTGATTTTGGGTTAATTTTGACAGCTATAAAAATAGCATTAAATTTGTAAATCAATAAAAGATAATCTTATTCTTAGTCTTATTTTTGGAAGTTCTTCATATTTCCTCGAGATAACTACTTTGGCAGATTTCCTTAGCTTACTAGTGCAAATCTCTCCTATAACTGTCTGTGTATTTAAATCTTTAAGTCTTTACAGTCTCCTTTTAGTATTCATCTACACATTTGTTTACTCTCTCGTAATATATCTTTACAAAGGTAAACATAAAGACACGCAGGAACTTATCAAGTCTGTTATTTTTGTGTTTTAATTATGTCGCGGGTAAAATGACACCTTTTAGTCACGTGATATCCACGTGCAGGTTATCGTATTGGCTGGAGTTTCTAAGGTGTTCTGAATTCGAACCCTGGTGGGGATTGTTTCTGAGGGTAAATATTTTATTCTTACATTCTTGTGTTATGATTACTTTGGTAAATACCGCTATTACCGTTCGAGTACCCTGTTTGCTGTATGTTAAGTCTATTTTTGGTCTATCTGGGAACGCGTATGATTTATCCGTTAAAATTATATCTCAGGATGATATCTGGATAATTGATTCTGTAAATAGTTATGGTTTAATTTTCTTGGGTGATTTTGGGTTAAATTTGACAGCTATAAAAATAGCATTAAAATTGTAAATCAATAAAAAATAATCTTATTCTTAGTCTTATTTTTGGAAGTTCTTCATACTTCCTCGAGATAACTACTTTGGCAGATTTCCTTAGCTTACTAGTGCAAATCTCTCCTACAACTGTCTGTGTATTTAAATCTTTAAGTCTTTACAGTCTCCTTTTCTTATTCATCTACACATTTTTTTACTCCCTCGTAATATATTTTTACAAGGATAAGGCGAAAGTTCACCAGCTGTCTAACATTGCTGTAAGTTGCCGTGAAGAAGGGAGAGGAAAATAATTTAGTTATAACGTAGAGAAATCGTTATATGAAATATAATAAAATTGGCTAAAATCACGGGCAGCAATTTATTTCACTTTTTTAATCGGTATAAATAATCATTAAAAAGGCTGTCAAAATAATGCAATTTAAAGTGTCTTAGGTTATTGCTCTTGAGTGTGTATTGAGGCTTAAGATCATCTTAAGTGTATTTGCAGTTTAGTATGTTTTATAGCTATGGTAAATTTCAACTTGTATTTATGGACGTTTAAGCGTTTAATTACTAATTGAATGGCTTAAATATATATTGACTTTTATTTGTATTGCACTGCTTATGTTTACACAGCTTTTTTGATTGCCCATTGTAACATCCACAAACATCATCACCCTCTAGCCCTGGTAGAATCCCTCTATATAAAGTATAATCATTAAATTTTGTCACTCAAAGCATCACTATATAAACGTTACTATGAGTAGGCATATCATTAATATAGTTGCAATAGAGAATATTTTACTTCGTTTGTGATTTATATTGATGCCGGTACGAAAATTGAAGACGTTTGGAAATTGTGAACGTATACAGTTGATTTATAAGCTGATTGCGAATAATTTGTACATGAAGTAAATGAAAGTTCTGTTCAGAACACAAACTTTTCTATTCGACATTTCACAAAGTTGACATCCCTAATTAAACCAACATAGTTTTCAAGATGTAAAATCCTTTTTAATATTGTTGCCCCTAATTTACGATTATCAAAGTTATTGGAAATATTCATATTATAACATGGCTTTGAATTGCATACGACATTACCAATCTTCAATACTGTTATTTTGAAATGTATTCCCGTTAGGCAAAAACGAAAAAACCAGTAATTTGGGAAGTCGCTTTGCATATTGTTAGAAAAATAATGAGAGGTTTTACAACATATCTGTCATAATTTTATAAATAGACTTTGTTACGAACGTCATTATTTATCTAATTTACTTGTTCCTCGTTAAGTTGGTGCATACAATGCGGATTTGTCACGTTTGTTGTATGAGATTTACTCGCTCCCAGATTCAACTTTTATAAGCATGCACATACAGCGAACACGATAATTGAGGGCATTATCAGAAAAAAAGATTATTTAAATACCACCCAATGCAGCGGCATTTTAGGCTGCTATAACCAAAGATTCATAGTCACTTTTCGACAGTGAATTACTGATTCTATAAACCCCGTCGACTAATGGTCTAAAGTAATCATAAAGCAAAACCATTTTAAGACTTCAACAATTCTGGGTTGTTGTAGCGAGCTTCCCTTTTTAATAGTTTGATAAATAATAAAATCGAAAGAATAAAATTTGTCACAAAAGCATCAGTATCTTTATTTTAATTATTTAGCAATCTGGTTCTCCCCAAAAATTAATAGTTATGATGTTCGATAATGACAACTAGTACGAGCTATTGGCGCTTTTATTTTTAATGATTATCTTACTATTCTTTAATTTTAAATAGTTGATTGCACTCGATTTGAATTAGGTGCTGTACTTGCTCAAGTTTAGGTGTGTTTTGCACATTAAGGTTTGAGTGTTTTGTCGTCATGAGTTTTTTTCGAATTTTGGATTAAGAGCTGAGTTGCCTGTTATCCGTGGTGTACTAGTTACCTTTTAGACATAAATTTTTATTCTTTTGAAAGGAACTTTATCATATTTGCCTCTAGGCCGCTACTTTTTTTTCCAGTAATGTAATTAACTTCTCTTAGTTTTTGTATTAGTTTATTTCCCTTACGTATGTAATGTTATCTTGAGAAAAGTGCCAAAGAAACGTTAATTCGAATTCTTTTACACATTAACAGGCACTTTAATAAGTTACTACGTTAACATAAGCCATATCAACAGTGACTATCTGTAGAATAAATTGTTAACTTTTTGCTTCGTGTCATTGGCTGTTCTATTAACTATCTCACGTTAGGTTTCACCCGATAAGCAAAAACAACATTTTTACACACAGTAGCTGTTATAGAAGCCGTACGTAATACTGTTATTTCCTGTATGCAAAACATTTCAACGTCTATACAGTTAGTATTGTAGAATCCGTTCTATGTGTTGGTTTATCTGTCAGAGATATTATTTTGAAATGCTAAAACTCAGTCTGACTATTATTGCTTCTATCTTGATGTATCAATTTAGTATGTTGGTTTATATAATTTTATATATTAAAAAACAAACTGAAACAAGAATATGCGTATATAAAAATTCAAAAGCTTAATTGAATAGAAGATATTTACTTATCAAATTTTGCTATAACTAGGGCTTTGTAGTTGGCTATTCCTGTTATTTGCTCCTCGTGGACAGGGTAGAAATGATTTAACTCGCTGAAAACGTGTTGAAGTTTGTACAAAGTTTTTTTTTTTACAAAACTTGAATCCACTGTAAAAGCATCAATGGCATCAAAAAAAGCCAGGCATGGACCAGGTTAAAGAATAACATAATAAAAGAATACTGTATTTAATCCCTATTACTGCAAGGCGTGTACAATAAATTGTCTTCCTTTTTTATTTCTGAATTTCTGCATTTTAATTATGCAGAACATTTTTTGTTGATGTATTACGATTGAAGATATTAACTTTCCAGAAATGTTAGAAACATTTCGTATACTTGTTCTTCTTCTCTGTGTGATATAAATGGGTACACAAAATATTTCCATATATGTCGAGTTAACGAACTCATTTTTGATCTTTGTATTGAGCTGAAACTTTGCCTATATCTTTAAGAAAGCATCAACAAGACCTGGTAAAAATCCCAAAGTATGTAAGTCAAAAACTGTTGATATATACCAAAACATTGAAATTTGGTCGCCGTATATAGAAGGTATACAGATGACCATATACGGCGAGTAAATGTTGACACCCTGGGATTAAGATAATATTAAGTGTCATTGCGTATTGTAAGAGTTGTGTAACTCGGTATCAGGTATTTATACCTATACCAATCACATATTAATCACATATTAATAAAACTCAGTTTTACAACCTATCTTATTCCGCTACCTCTTA
>NW_026252586.1:0-26396 GCF_025094135.1 Mucor mucedo | reverse complement strand
CAAAAACTTGTTTTTTAATTATGCGCGAAATATAATTTTTCTAAAATCAAAACTGCTCTAAAAACATAACCAGTGTAAAGAGCATTAAATTTGGACTGTACCTAAATAGAAACACATTTAATTAAATGTACAGGAAGGGTATTCAAAAGGTTGATTTGTAATATTTGTGATTTTCCTCGAGGTATATATACCCTTTGTGTTTTGGCCAAATTTAGGTGTTTTCAAAAAAATCTTAAAATTAAAATTTAATTATTTGATATGATATTTTCAATAATGTTGAGCATTTTTTTGGCTTGAAAGACCGTACGGGAATGTCAGTTTACTATATAATAAATTCAATTCAAAACAACTTGTTAAGCGAAAAAAAAAAGCACGAATTATGTAGTTCATTGTCGATATTGAGTAAATTATGGGCAGCTTTTTTAAACATTGGCACATCAAATGATATTAAGCGTATCCTCTTCATTCTAATGGTCTATAGTCAGAGTCTTCATTCCGAGGATTTTCAGTTGGATTGACGTGGTTAATACCAATTCGTTGGTTCGTTAAAACTATAAATAATATTTTTGCCAGACCCCAAGTTGTTTTCCAGGATTCACTATTTTTGAAGGCACAAAAGTATGAATCTATACATTCTAAAGCTTTTTCATTTATAATCTATCTGAATTACTATGGACCAGGTCATGGGAGATATTACGAAAAACTGCATAAATTCACCAATTTTTTTTTTTGCGAACCAATGGTATCTCGTGTCAGGTCCCTATTCACTTTTATATTTTGTAACGAAGTAAAAAGTAGCAAAAATAACAAAGTTTTATTTATAAACACTTACGGAATAGTCTCCTTAATGCACACGAACTTTTAAAACGAAAGTCTTTGGAATTTTGGAAAAGTTACAGCCATTTGAAACGTTTTGTTTTATTTTCAGCTTCAGGAATTGGTAATTAGTTACTCTCAAGATCGGAAACCGAAAATAAATTGTCCAGTTTTTCTACAAAAATAGTAAAAGAAGTGCTTTGAAAACCGATTAAAAAAGGGCAAAATACCACATATACATATGTGGGTGAATATAAAAATCTGATCAAAATCAAGGAACATTCAAAATTATTCGATTGAAACGGAAATGCTAAAATAACAAACGTTTTTAAATCCACATGTTTTTTTATTTTTTTGTTTTGTCTTTCCTCCGTTTTTCTTTAATATTACTTTTTATCTCTTACCTTACTATGAACAACAATGAAGCAAATAACAACACTCCCAACAATGCACGTGGTGGCGGACGTGGTCGTGGATATAGACGTGGAGGTAGACGCGGACGTCACAGACACTCTGGCACCTTTGTGTTTGTTGACCCTACTTTTCAGCACAACACCATGCCTGTGAACAACAGCAATGCCCTATCTAAGAACAACAACACTGATGTCGAAGATGATACGAGGGCGTTTACATCCATACAACGTATGGACTGATATTGCAACTTGTATCCTTCTTGAGATTATGGCAGACACCTACAATCACTTGTTGAGAAGATGAGATACTACTCTAGAACAGTTTATGTGGATACATTTGGCAGCTCTGTTGACAGACAAGATAGCTGAGTGTGCAAACACCGACGCAATCAGGGCTTTTATACAGTAGTCGCTCGATTTAAGGGTGTTCGATTTAAGGGTATTTTCTATTTAAGGGTGAGATTTCCGAAATTTTTGGTCACCCTTAAATCGAGCGACTACTGTACCACCAGCATGGACAGGCGCAAAACCCCACCGCCATATACATCCGTACTGTTAGGGATGGAGATAAAAATTAAATTAAGGTAACAAAAGGAAATACTATTAGAACTTTGTATATCTTTTATTTGGAGAAAATTTAGATTAGGGAATTCTACTACCAAAAACTACAGGTATTTATACTAAATAATTAGATGGCTTTCGGATAGATATGTGACGCGTTAGAGGAATATGATATAATGTTATACGTAATGTCTGTTTAAATAAATATGTTATGAAGTAAATCCTGCCTTACAAAGTAAAGCCAAAAGTACTTGAGGATCTAAATTCATCTCCGCAGATAACATTACGTAAATGCCAAAGAGAAAGTTTAGTGCGTGTAATATTCAGTAACCGAATATTCCGCCTATGGGATTGTACTATACTTTTATGGTATTATAATATTTAACTCGTCACATGGCTAATCACCTTGTGCACAGACACCAACGGTTCTGATGATAACAAATGCGGCGAAGTGTGAGCCATGAATATTTATGCATGATCATCCATTATTATGTAAATGTGATGATTCATTTATTATAATCTATGACATACTCAACACGCACCACCCCCACTGGCATATTCATCCCCGCCACCTCCACCTCAGCAAACATCCGCACGTCCACCTCGACCTACGTTCGTACTACATCCACTTTTACCTACATCCGAACCACATCCACCTCCACCTACATCCGCACCAGCTCCACTAAGATCAACCGGCACTTCGAGAAATAATCGAACTTCTGGTAAGCGGTCTACGTCAACAATCAATCCTATTTAGGCTGCTCGTCAGTTGTCAGAGGAGCATATCGCACTTACCCGCCAACTCGGTGTAGACATGATGCATCGAATGGCAGCAGTGTGACGGAAAGAAAGGGAGCAACGAATTTGGGACATTGACAATATGTTGCAAAGTGCCAGTCGTAATAGAGAAACTGCATCGGAAGATCTGCAAACAAAAAGACGACAAGAGTCCAGAGACAAATATCGGCTGCTAGAAGAATCAACAAGTAGACGAGAGGCCAATTTGAAAGAGCATAGACGTAAACGTATGTCTGATATGGAGACTATTATGAGTAGATTTGCAGCCATTCGACGAGGCGATAGTGATACCATTACAGATGGTTCATATTCTACTGACAATAATAATTAAATAAAAAATATATTTAATATAATAAAACCTTTTGAGAACTAAGCAAGTCTATCTGTTCCCCTCATGATATTGTTTCTTCTTAAGATAGACAATGCCTTAATATGGCTCATACCTGCAGCATCAACGGTAGCATCGGTACCAAAAAGAGGAAGAGGAGGTTCGACGTTCACTTCATTTTCAAATTGATTTCGACGTTCTGCCTCTACAAATCCCTCAAAATCCAAATTTCCATCCATAACTGCCTCTTCGATATCGTTTTGGTTTACACAAACGTTGTGCAAATCACAGCAAGATACAATGGTTTTAGAACTTCTATCAACGCTAAGCATATACAAGTGCTTCCAAAGAAATCTCCACCTGGAAGTGAACCCAACGAATGCTATGAAATAAAACAGTGAGATTTGGCAGCAAAGGGTAAGCCGAATCTAGGTCTCATCGTTAGTGCATTGTATACCTTGAAATAATTAATGGACTTACCTCCCAAAAAATAAGTGTTTGCAGGACATCATCTGGCCGCATCCAACAAACTTTTGTGATAGATGACGCTGCTTGTGAATACTCTGGCATCATGGTTTCTTTTTTAACATAATAACAAACGGTAAGCTGCTGTTTTATGTTGTTATCCTTGCACATGAACTTACCGGAATGCCCAGTTCTTACGTACATAAACCGAGTACGGACATCGAAAATTGCCATCGAATTTATGCATGCATGACTCTTTCTATCAACATAATCGTTTCCATTTATTGCCGGTTTTTAGATCACAACCAGCTTGCTATCAATCGCAGTAAGTACACCAGAAAGTCTGGGTGGTACCACGTCCACCAAGGTCTGCAAACCGACGAGCATTGTTCAAAGCTCGCTGTCTATCTTTGATGGGCAATGTTATAAGTTCGGGAGTAATCGCCAACATGGCTTCAATAAATCGGTTAGTGAAATTATTGAAAGATCTGACTGTTACTTTAAGATGAGTTTCGGCAATTCGATAACCAAAATGGGTGATAGCAAATCTCCAAAGCACGCACGCAACTTGAACTTCTACAGAGTAACCGCCTCGCATAATTGACCCAAGATAAGCAGCACATCTACTGAAACGATTGACGAGCCACTCGAAGGTCGAGTGGCTGACTCGATAATGAGCTCTATATCTATGTCGGCTGTAACGATTGTCGTTCAAGCTGGGATGTTTTATCATCCACTATGTTTTGTACGTGTCCATATGCTCGGTTCTAACAACCCTTCTGTGAGATTTTTGGGTAATCGTCATAGGGGTGCTTATGAAATTATAATAAAAGATGTCGTAGTTTATTAAAGTGGTTCCATGCAAAATTGTTTCTCTAACTCAAAGTTCGAACAATCAAAAAACGTCATAGTTGCCTTGGAGACTAGCATAGTCGGCAATAATGTTCTCTTCGGCAATGGCAACCTCTTGTTCAAGCATTTCCTCTTCTAAATCGAACGCTTCGTCAATTCCAACGATTTCTTCCATCACGGCATCGAAATATTGATCGTCGTCTTTAAAACGGTCAGCATCATTTCCCATCCAAATTTGCTCTTGCATTATATCGAAAAACGTTTCGTCAATTGGGTTCATGGTAAATAGGTACTTTAAAAAAACTAAGATAAGCGAAAAGGAATATTCCGTTCTTTTATCTTCTTTATTTTAATAAAATCAAGTTAGGTCTTTTAGTAAATTTGAAAGTGAAGAATCCTCAAGGCATCACCTGATCGATTAAATCATTTTTTTGTCCAATTTAAAAGTTCCGTTCAAACCCAAAAAAAGGGTCTACCGGCCTTTCGAATTTTACCTTGAGAGCACCTTATGATCAGCATCTTATTTACACGAATAAATCTATACAGTCGTTCGAACGCCAAAGGGCGGCTTTCTTAAAAAAAGTGCGGCTAATAAATTCTACGAAAGGGCGGTTTTAATTTTTCCAAAAGGCGGTTTTGATTCATCCAATGGGTGGTTTCATTCTTCGCAAAAGGCGGGTTTTTTCACAAAAAATAAACCCAGCTTTTTTTCTCACACGTTTTTTCTCTCAATGAAAGAAGACAATGACTCACCTTTGCGACGTTTGTAAAACTGAATTTCAGTCATCAGCAAAATTGGATAACCATAATTATGATGTCCATGTGAATACGCTACAAGTGTCTATAAACAATAGTAGGAACAGGCAATTTTTGAAAAAAAAAGTCGATGTGCTCACGTTCTTTTAGAGACAAGTGTAGTTCAAAGAGTAGACGGTAAATTTAATTGTCCTGAATGTCAAGGCAAACGTTCTACTTCTGGATTGTTTAGCAATCATCTGAAAAGGAAACATTAAGGAGCTTGTTCAACCTTATCTAAAGCAGAAAAAAAGCGTAGCTTTCAAACAGACGAAGACAGTGACACATCCTCAATTGTAATAGAACACCGTAAAATACCTGGCCCACATTTAAGTTTAGATGAATTTAATCCAAATTCGCTTACTTTGCCGTCATTACGCTGTGATGACAATACTAAGGTCGCAGTTACCTCTAGTAAACAAGGTTAAACGGAATCTGATCAAGAGAAAACAGGTTTTAGCAACACTGGGGACAGGAAACCAGTAGAAATATCATCCAAATGTGAAAAAAAGTTTTACATGCTCGCCTCTCCAGAAACGATTGAACATTTACTTGTAGAACAACCAACTGGTTTGTGGTGGTCACCGAGTCCAGTTAAGTAAAATATGAAACTTTATTTTATCAGCCGACAAGCTCAACATTAGGAGCTTATACGTAATTGTACTGACAATTTTCTGTAGCACCATCTTATATGCATGGCTACAATGATATAACAATTTAATTAAAATTACAATCAGATACTTACAACAACCACACAGGTTAGAATTTTTCATATCATATTTATGCTTGAGATTTATCTTATTTCATAATCCTCATTTATAAAATATTTTGTCTGACTAGTTCGCCTTGCTTAATGAATTTAACTCAATAGTCTCATTTCATAAATCATATGAATATAGCTGTAATTTGAATAAAAACTTTAACTTTGGCTGATCATTTTCACTGTTAGAAGTTTTTAGATTATGTATTCTGGAAAAATAGCGTACAAATTGGAAAATGGAATGGATGTGGTTTATGTATATATCAATACTTCCGAATGGTAATTAGTTTATTTAGTATACCTAGTGAGAATGAGACGTAACTATGTGTATAAATGCTGGGATAATAATTTAGCAGCTGTTTTATTTGCATTGTTTATAGATGTTGCCAATGAATCTGCCAAAGTCTGAAGCAAATTACTCAATTTCAAGTTGTCAATGATCATAATTATGTCATTGTTTTGTAAGTTGACTATTTGTTCAATTATATCTTTAACAGCCCCATTTTTCAAGGTGTAATGCAATTTATGAAGTAGCATCACTTGAATATGAGCAGCTGAGCCCTTTTTTATAACCTCTCATGCAATCGATTGAAACATTTTTGACAGTCTGTGTGACTGAGAATCGAGTGTTTGTGGAGAGTCGTACTCGCAAAACGTCCAAATGGTGTACGGTCGGTAGGATTATCAGTTGTAAATAAGCTAAATGATCTACATAGTGTATAGATTGAAAGGCCATGAAACTTAGATCGTAATTGATGAAGTTGGTAATATAAATAATTTTGATTTATACAAGTGGCCTCATCATCTTCCAGTAATTTTGTCCCACTTTTAACTGAGCTAAGTTAAGATTAATTCGGGCGTCCGGTAGCGGTATAAAGTTATTGGCATTTGGGCCCATTTCAATTGTCTTGTTTGCTATAGTTTGTTTGTCAAGACGTACACTTGATGTTACAAATAAGTTGCAAATGGTAGCTCCAATTTTCAGCATTGTTGTATTGTCATCATGAGCAAGGCAAATTTCTATCTGTCCATATTTTGATTTTGATTTCGGAAATGAAGACTGGCGAATAGAAGAACTAGTACGACGCTCGTGGTGAGCATCAACCGACTTTAATCGACCATATGTTTCGACACAATTAAAAAGTGATGCTGTTGAACCACTCGACAAAATACAACCTGCGAAAATCTGCGACGTAGCAAACCGCAGTTGCGGAAAAATGCCCATCTTTATTTTATTTCTTGGACAATTTGTTCGCTGAGTTCGACCAATTCTTCATCGGCTATGTGATCGTAGATTTGACTTGTGCTAACAATATGTTTAAATAAATTGTCTGCATTTGTTGAAGTTGATGAGCCTTCTGTAACTGAATTTTCTAATGTAGGAAAACTTCAAGTTCCAATTGGTTTATCAGACAATATATCGCTTGTATTGTTTGGAGTTGTGAGAAAAGGGTAAATCTTACCACTTGAGGACGTTAACAAAATGGGTTTTAGTTTTCCATTTGTGGCGGCTAAGATACAGTTTTCTTGAATGCTGGGAGAGCTTAAGAGTGAATCACAGGCAAGCAGAACAGCGGAGTTATCATCAAATCGTGTGCTTGTTTGAAATGCAACTGGGTTGTCAGTGCTTAAATCAATCCCCCTTTCACTGGGCTTATGGGGCTTTGTTACCATTGAGGATGTGTCACTGTCTTCGTCTGTTTCAAAGCTACGCTTTTTTTTGCTTTAGATAAGGTTGAAGAGGCTCCTTGATGTTTCCTTTTCAGATGATTGCTAAACGACCCAGAAGTGGAAAGTTTGCCTTGGCACTCAGGACAACTACATTTACCGTCTACTCTTTCAACTACACTTGTTTCTAAAAGAAAGTGAGCACAACGACTTTTTTTTTCAAAAATTGCCTGTTCCTACTATTGTTTAATGACACTTGTAGCGTATTCACATAAACATCATAATTATGCTTATAGAATTTTGTTGATGACTGAAATTCAGTTTTAGAAACGTCCCAAAGGCGAGTCATTGTCTTCTTTCAATGAGAGAAAAAAAGTGAGAGAAAAAAGTGGGTTTAATTTTTGTGACAAAAATCGGCTTTTTCCGAAAAATAAAACCGCCCATTGAATGAATCAAAACCGCTTTTTGGAAAAATTAAAACCGCCCTTTTGGTAAAATTTATTAGCCACACTTTTTTTAAGAAAGCCGCCCTTTGGCGTTAGACCGACTGTATATATTATTTTTCTTAATTTAGATAGTCTTTTCAAACACTGTTTTTAGTTTTTTTGAAAAAAAAAATGAACACTTTATTTTCGGTTTCCCAACTTTAGATCACATAGACTAAAAAAGATTTTCGCACGTCCTTTTTTTAGTGCAAAATATAAAAGCCATCTTATTTAGAAATAGCCGTCACTTTTTGCGTGCACGGACAAATGGGTCATCATTGACATCATTTGTGCTCAACAATCGACGCTTTTTCTCATTTTTTACTTTAATTTTAGTTTTCTCTTTCATTGATAGTCCCACACAGACAGTTGGGTCTAATAAATTTTTATCCTTTTATACTCATCTCTATTATTTCTTTTCAGCCCATTTTTAACACATTAGCCTTGTTCATTTTTCCCTTTTTTATCCCTTTCTCTTCTTTTTTTTTCATCCCTGTTTTCCTAATGTCTCTTTTTTTTTCGTCTATTTTGTTTTTAGTTCCTTTTTTTTTCCTTCGTTCCTTTTCTATCTTTTATTTTTGAGCTTTTATTTTTGACCTGTTTGAGCTGTTTAACAGTATTGGTTGAAGATATCATAGATAAAATATGATAGTTAATTGTCACATCACATAAAGGATGGATAGTAAATATAAAACTAATTCATGAATCACACGTTACCCCGCTTGTTCTCATCCTACCGTTGGAGTCTTTACACAGGGCGCATCCCTGTGGCGAGTAAATATTCATTACGGAAACAAGCAATTACAATCGAATGGGTCTTGACTATAAATAGATCCTGAGCACATATATTACTCTTGTCATTTAACGTTATAACTGTTGATCCCTCTGACTAATATTTTTATACTCAGTATCGAAGGGTTAAATTTAAAGGCATGTTGGTTATTTACTATTAACAGATTAGAACATCATAATCTAATTAGGCGCTTAATATTCTTCCTAGGACTATCCCAGTTCTTTATATATATATTCATAGTTTTTTCTCATAGACCATCAATACATTTTCGAAATACATTTTTTCCAAGTTTTTAATTATATTTTTTCATCCATAATAAAATAGTATACAAGTTCTAACAGTATCACTTTTTGGTTAAGTTTAATTTTGTTCTCCATGCAAAACAGTATTAAAGAACGTAACCCCTTTATCTCTCATGTGTCATAGCACAGAGAGTCTAATATTTTTGTTTTTAGCTTTAATAAGAATAGTAGGGTATTTATAAGAAGGGGGAGTGGTCAGTTGCAGCTCTTTTTTCCCCAAGAATTTTAGTTTCGTTGGGCTACTTCCTTCTTATATTTATAGATTATTTACATGGTTTTGGTTTCTAGCTAATCCAATATATTCAACTGAAATGTTGCAATAAAATTAACAATCTTAAAGCCACACAATGAAAGCGGACGAGAAAAACAAAGTATATGCTTAAGCGTTACCGAAATGCTTTAGCCCCATTTTTTATTTGGCTGGTTATAAGTGTCAGCTTAAAATACTTTATGCTGAGGTTTTCCGCGTGTCATAAACAGTTATATCCATAAATACCATCTTGCCCTCGTCTGACGTATACTATAATAAACCTTGAATTTTCTTTTTAAAAATATCACCAGGACGTGCTTTCCAACGGAACGTCCTGAATAAACACCATTACATAGTTAAACCATACAGTATTAGTAACACACTCCTAATGACGTTCATAAGCGCTTAATTAGAAAAGCGAATGACGAATCGAACTGGATGGAAAATAAGCATTCATTGCTTAACGGTACCATTACCAGCATTCCGGTACAAGGGAATATGAGTTTTCGTACAAACACAAAAATGTGTATAACTCAAACTGAAACCTCATACTTAAGTAAACGAAGCCAATTTACCAAAAAAAAAAAAAAAAAAAAAAAAAATTGGTATGCAGGAAAAATAAATTTCTCTAAACGATCAAAAAAAATGTGTTTGGAGCCATTAATGTTGGTAAATAACCAATCTAGTTTCTATAATCAAGTAAAGGTAAACCATATTACACATATGTAACTTTTATTAGTTAGGAGGTCCATTTATACAAGATTAATGCTGCCCAAGAACGTTTTCCATTAAGTCTTTCTTATAAGTCATTGCATGTAATTAGATTAGCAAATTCAATAAATAACTGCAATCACTTGAAAACCGAAATTATTGTAGTGTCACGCTTTTTATGGAAATGAGTGATTTCTATGGAAACGTCATAATGGGTTATCACTATTTCTTTTTAAGGCCGATTCTTTTTAGTTACACTTAAACGCTTGAACAAACAATCTCTCTTTTTTATGTTAATAACCACAATGTCTTTGTTCCAAATGCACCCATTAGCCAATCTAAATAAAACTCCATAGTCATTCGTATATGCAAAATTCTTGTTCACAAAAAAAAGGTTTATTATAGCCTGGATGGACCAGGAGGACGAGTAAAAAAACATTTTCTCTGTTCCTGTTGCTCTAAAACGGTATGATGGTCAATTAGTAAACTGATTAAAAAGTATTTTCAAAATAGAGATACGTACCTGTTCTGCTGAATGGATCCCTGAATTTTTCAGGGTCCAAGTTTTCCCAGGGAGATCCGACGTAGGAGAAACGAGTTCGGCGAACCATGGGATGGGAGGTTGCCGGCTCGTCAACACGCAAAGAGGAAGAAAAAGGCCGGGGAGAAGGAGAGGAAGCAACACTGGCCACGCTGACTGTAGCAGCAACGGAAAGCACAGGAGAAGGGGGAGAAGCAACGATAACTGCAGGTGCAGCAACAGCAGCAGCAGAAAACAAAGAAGAAGGGGTGGCAACAAAAGTCACCGCAGAGGCCGCAGAAGAAACCGAAGACACCGGAGAAGGCGAAGAAGCCACAACATCACCGACACCAGAAGAAAGAGCGGGCGGAGGCAAAGAAAACGTGTCCTCAGCAGGAACAGACATTACCCGGCGACGAGGAGAAAAACGGGGAGAAGGAAAGCAGGATCTTCTTTTTTCTCCAACCTTTGGATCCTCCAAAGCAGAAGACGAAGCAACAGGAGACCACACCGGAGTCTTTGGCAATAAAGACAAACCGGCCAACGGGGGAGCGGCGTCAACGATTTCCCGGAAGGAACGAAGCGGACGAAAAACGGGCGAAGCGAGATTCCCTTGTCTGAGAATAGGCGAGAGCGAGGGAGAGCGCAATTCCTCAGAAGGCTCACCAGCAGAAGAAAGCCAAAGAGAAGGCCGAGGAAAACCAGGAGGAGACGCCAAATTCACAGATGTGAAGGAAGAGGAGGGCGGGAGAGATTCCAACTCATCCAAAGCTGATCCAATAGCCAAGACCGAAGAAGACGAAGCAGGTCCCACAACGGGAGAGGCAGAAGGAGAGCAAGAAAAGACCGGAGAGGGCGAGACAGAACCTACACCGGGCCATTCCACGCTGGTGACCGAACCAGGAGAGACAAGAGGTACTTCCAAAGATCCAATTCCAACCGACGAACCACCAACGACGGAAGGATCAGCGTTATCCCCAAGGGGGGAAGAAACCGCAGGATCAGTATCATCCTCCACGGAAGAAGACACAAGAAAGGAAGCAATATCCTCCATCAAAGAAGGAATGACTTTGATTGCGTTATCCCCCGAAGGGAAAGAAACCGCAGGATAAGTGTCATCATCCAAGGACGAAGACACAAGAAAGGAAGCAATATCCTCCATGAAAGAGGGAATAGCTTCCGCAGCGTTATCCCCCGAAGGGAAAGAAACCGCTGGAGTTGCGTTATCCCCCGAAGGGGAAGAAACCGCAAAGAAAGCGTTATCTCCAGAAGGAGAAGAACCGCTTTAACAACGTTATCCCCGAAGGGAAAGAAACCGTTGTGGGAGCGTTATCCTCAAAAGAGGAAGAAACCGCAAAGAAAGCGTTATCTCCAGAAGGAGAAGAAACCGCTTGAACAACGTTATCCCCCGAAGGGAAAGAAACCGTTGTGGGTGCGTTATCCTCAAAAGAGGAAGAAACCGCAAAGAAAGCGTTATCTCCAGAAGGAGAAGAAACCGCTTGAACAACGTTATCCCCCGAAGGGAAAGAAACCGTTGTGGGTGCGTTATCCACAAATGGGAAGAACCGCAAAGAAAGCGTTATCTCCAAAAGGAGAAGAAACCGCTTGAACAACGTTATCCCCCGAAGGGAAAGAAACCGTTGTGGGTGCGTTATCCTCAAAAGAGGAAGAAACCGCAAAGAAAGCGTTATCTCCAGAAGGAGAAGAAACCGCTTGAACAACGTTATCCCCCGAAGGGAAAGAAACCGTTGTGGTTGCGTTATCCTCAAAAGAGGAAGAAACCGCAAGGAAAGCGTTATCTCCAAAGGAGAAGAAACCGCTTCAACAACGTTATCCCCCGAAGGGAAAGAAACCGTTGTGCCTGCGTTATCCCCCGAAGGGAAAGAAACCGCAAGAGAAGAACTGTTTGCAAGAGGCGACGGGATCAAAGAAACCGACTCCACGGCAATCTCACGACGCCACGAAGTAACAGCCGGAGCTGATTGCAACGTAGGAGAAGGAGAAGCCAGGCGAGCAGGGACAGAAGGAGAAGCCAAAGAAGCAACAGGTGGTTGGTCAATGGCGTTGACGGGTCTAATGCCATGGGGACCCAGGACATAAATCTCACCAATTGGCACCGGTGGAATCCGTTGTCGGGGTCGACGAACAACGAGAAAGAGCCAAAGAGGAGACAAGACACCAGTCAAACTTTCCCGAAGGAAACAAAGAATACGCTTCGCCCAAAACCAAGAAAAAGCCGAAAGAAAGAACACAAGAAGTGTCAATTGACACATTAACCTATTCCATGACAACATTAGAGACTTGCTTAAAGTTTGTTCAATCTCTGATTTTGATATACTTACTCTTCGAAAAAAACGAACACGGTCATAGCTTTTTAGAATGGTCTAAAGAAAAAGAAAAAAAAATAAACAGCCCCAGTTTTTCTAAAAAAATAAAAAAAATTTGCTGCGCTTCGGAAAATAATGACGTCTCAACTTTGTAGCCAATAAAATAATTTTGATTTAATTAACCCAAAAAAAAAATCTGAGAATATTTTAAACGTATAGTCTTCAGTATTAGACATCATGATTATTCATATATAAATCCTTCAATTTCGACATTGAGGGATTCTTTCTTAAAGCTCCTGACTGAATCTGATGGTGTTAAACCTGAATATAGATGGACCACATTTTGCCTTTGCGCTAGCTCTAGGACTTCAAGAATTATGCAAAAAGAATATTGTAGCTGTGAAAATTATAGGCAGGCAGTGATGGTCTTTGACCAATACGTCAATGTTTCTTTAGAACCTCTAATTATTCCCGCAATCGGCATTTCGCCGAGAATGTCGAAGAGATGGCACTACAATTTCTACCAAATAATTATTGCGACATAGGAAATCTAGAATACACCACAATTTTCGCTCACTTTTAGCAAGTACAAAATCATGAAAAAGATTTAATTTTACGGAAAAACACAAAGCGCCCTTTATTATTAGATGATCAAGTGTAAGGTATTATTCAACTGCCTATTCTCTATGGAAGCGCTTAGCTTAAAGACAAACAACAACCTGTTCGTTTGTTTTTATAACAACATCAATTTAAGGCATCAGAATCAGTCGCGCGGTTAGCGATTTAGAAGAATAAAACAGGGAGCTTTTTCAATAACTATCTTAACGCTGTGTGTACATACTATAGTATATGATTGTTTTTTTAGGGGTATGAGTTCCTTTTAATTTCTAGTTTTATTTGTAGGCGTTACTGTCTCTACATGCATTATATTTGTCGTGTGACAGATAGACGTGACATAATCGACCAGAAAAAACTATTAGACGACACTAACCCAGGGCATAGGGAAGGTTTAGATTAAATAATGGTTTACATTAGAAAGAACAGGAGGAGGTGCCAGGACAAAGATTAAGACTACCGATTTATTACTGTAAAGGTGTTCTCGAGCAAATTATTTTAAAATATTATAATATTCCCTTTAATTAAAATCAATGGTCACAAAAACACAACTCCAACTTGGGAATATGCTAAACTGTCAATTGCACATGGCACAAAGGCCAATGTTATTTTATTTCTTTCATGTTTTTATATAAATAAACATACCTCACCTTTTCTTTGACGGATTACAAAATTAGCGACCAAAATAATGCTTCTTACCCTATTAATTGTCAGCCTAAGAGCAACCAGAATGAAATCGCTGGAAGTAGATGTGGAAATGGAAACAGTCTCAGTTGAGGCAATGAAAGTGGAAGCCAAAATGAAGATGGTTTCGGAGGTTCTCAACGCTTTGGAGGATCTGGATGGGGACAGGCTGAGACTTTGTTCCTTATTGAAAGGTATATTGTGGAATTCTATTATATGCAGCAAATATTGAACGTGCTTCTCGGACCGATCAACAGTTGAAAAACAATCGGTCAAATCTTTTGCTGGATTTCAAAAGAAATTACACCACCCGTAATTCCACTGGACAAGCAACACCCGCTCGTTCTATCATTTATGACAAATTATATAGCATTCTTAATAACTTACCTTCATGTTTCCCACCTGTCAGTTATTTCTCAATTTCAGGGGAGTTCAGAACAAGAATTGAAGATGCTCCTGAGGATGATGACAATTTGGAGCCTGATGTTGTTGGTGGTCCTAGCCAACATACTGCCCACACGAGCACTGCAGACGATGTGTTATGTACTGTGGATACCGAACCTACGACAAGATGTAATGTACTTTCTGAGGGGGTTTTGCTGTCGGTAAACAAGATCAACCTCCCACTGCAAAACGCGGATTAGAGACACCCCGTGAGCCAATAGCCGCCACATCCCCACATGCAACAACAACACCACCACCACCAGCACCACCAGCAACAACAGCAACACCAGCACCACCAGCACCACCAGCACGCCCATCGGAGCCCTTTCAACCTACGCAAGTAAGAGTAGCTTCGATGTTGTCTTTACCATCGGCGTCTAAACAACGCTTTGAGAACGACATGTTGCGTGTCTTGGACCCGGTGCAGCAAACTCAAGCTTTGGAAAGGGATAACCACTTTCAGTCCTTTCTTCAGTATAGTCGGGAGGCCAATGCTGCATTACTAGCACGTAGTGATCGAGTAGCAGAACTATTTGCTCAAAGTAACAGTGGAACCGCAAGACTTGTTGACGCGATCGTTCAGGATATGGCCAATTGAAACCAACAGGGTCAAAATAATAATAATAATACTGATCAATAATTATATATAATTTTGTTACAAACATTACTGGTTTATTGCTGAGAAGGCATATAGCGGTTGATATGGTTCCTTCTAGTTTGACTATTCGAATAGGCGGTGCTGTTGACTGACTGACTAGAACTATCCGGCCTAGCAACAAGCTCATTGCTCCTCACATCGTTCGGTTCATCTTCTACTAATTCCAGAACAGGGTCAATCACCTCAATACACAGATTGTGTAAAATACAACAAGCTGCTATAATACCCACAATATCACCGGTATCCTTGATGTATGTATACGTTTGCTGAGGAATCTCAAGCATGAATTAAGTATACCAAAAACTCTTTCAATGGCCATTCGAGTTGAAGAATAAATCTTCTTGGATTTGTTTTTGGCCGAAGCATCTTCAGATTTTCCAAGAACTTCCGAAGCAGTCAAAGGCACAATTATAGGGTGCGATAGTGGGTTGCTGAGTCTAAAACATATTCAGTTTTTTTCGAAGATTTTATTCACGCTTATATATTTTACCTGCAAGGATATCACTATGGCGGAAATAATGACAACTATTTGCCATTTAGTTCACAAAACTGCCATTTTTTCGGCGTGCAAAAGTGGCAGACATGATATTCTATAATAACCAAAGAGGTACAGCTGCCATATTTTTGGCTGGCAAAAATGACACCTTTAACAGTTGAATGAAGGAAAGAGGTTCACAGCTGCTGTTTTATGGTTTTAAAAAACGGCATCTATTTTAGTTTGTTGAAGACAAATCATTCACTGCTTCCATTTTCCTGACTTGTAAAAATGGCAGTTATGATATTCTATAATAACAAAACGTTCACAGTTGCCACTTTTTTAAATCGGACAAACCCTTAACCTTTCATTTAGACCCATTCTTTTATATTTGGCTGACTCACATTTTCTTATTCATTGTTATTATTGGCAGTAAAGCCCGTTTTGTTGTGTTGTTTATTTATATTTCAGTGGTGTATAGGAGGGTTTGATATAACTTTAACCTTTTTATTTACGTTTGTGGTTGTATACATGGCAATAAGATATACCATTATAATGCTTGGATGTTACTTTAGCTTACCTTTGACTCTCTTAACACTCTATAAAAGTATTGTTAGAAAATTGTAATATTGTAATTATTTCTGTATTTTACTACCAGCCTTAAGTTCTGATGTCGATGATCATTTGACCGGTGGTGTTCCTAAAATGTCGTCGTTTGAGTGAAAGGTACACAGAAGAAATAGTCTATATGTAAGTAGTAAGATATCAATAAGAATAAAACATAACTTTTTAAAGGCTATTTACCTGCAAAGATAGAACCGTTTATTGAAGAGGACCATTATCTATGTAAAATGGTTATATTATACAGACGTACTTCAGTTTGATCAAAATAAAAAAAAAATAGGCTAAATTTTTATCTAAAAAAAAACCCTTTAGTTTTTTATACGGATTACATGTCATTGCTTCAGTCATTGCAAACATACCCAATTCCAACATAATTGTTCACACTTTCCGTTATTTTGAAGGTGCTATATACCCTTACCATTGTTATTTGAAGGCTATTTATTTTAAAAGATAAATGAAAGTAAAAGAAAGAGAGAAAAAATTGTAAGCTAAAAGAACGCTAAAATACACACTAATAAAGAAGCTAAAAACCAGAATGGACCAATCATGTCGACCAGAAACAACTAGTATCTTCTTCTGGTTCTTTTACGTGAAGGTTCATTCGCTACCTCTGGTGGAGGAGAACTGTATAAAAAATAATTATCGCATATGAGTATACATATATCATGCATGAAAAACAATAAAAAAAACTTACAGCACGTCTGCTATGATGGGGGACTCATCGCGAACCATATCTTGGAAAGCGTCATTGATAGAGTCTGAACTATCGGGATCTTGTTGATTCTACATTTTTTTACCTTGTTAACGATATTGATGAAATAAACCGCTAAAGAATGTTTTACTGTTACCCTTCTTCTGTTTGTTTGGTTGTCCCTTTTAAAGCTCTCCCTTAACAAGCTTTTGGCACACCACATTCTCTTACACTGGTATATTTTGAATCCCTTGTCATTCGCAAGCTTTTCCAGGCACAACATGTAAAAATCTCTATCATTTGCCGGGATATCCTTCCAGTTTTGTAACACGTCAAGGTGGTCCAGGTCAATCAAATCATGCTTCAACGAACGTGCCAGTGACTTCAACTGAACTCGTTTGATTTCCAAATCACGCTGTGAAATTGGGACTAGAGGTGGCTTTTGTTGCTCATCGGGAATATCTTTACAAAATAACTGCCAGTCTTTTGTGTGCAAAAGTTGCAGCAGTACCTTAAGTCTATCCGAGACCTTCTTTCCTTCAAATTCTTCAGAATTTGTGTCAATGGTTCGTTTACCAAGCTGATCAGGATATTCAATCACTTGGGATCTTTTTACCGACTCGGTGATTCGATCAAGAGCTAAAAAAATACAAAAAAAACTGATTCAGTCACGATTATCAGAATCTGGGAAGGATATGCTTTACCACTTTGTTCGACGATACTTTTTTGTATCATATTTGCATCTTCATCGGTGATGTTTGGTGCAAATTGATTTTTGAACTGATCAGACAGCGCAGCTAGCATTTGTTTGATCTCGGTAACGTCAAGTTCGATTTTACGAACAGAATTGGTGAGTGCAATATTCATATCAGACATTTGGAAATGTTTGTTTTAAAATAAATTTTTTTAATGAATAAAAAGGTATAAAAAAGTTAAAAGAAGATATGCTAGTACATGTAATATATTTTTATCCCACCTTTAGTTACTTGGAGTTGAATTGTCTGCTTATCTAAATTATGTCATTTTTTTTTTTTTTTTTTTTTTTTTGACGGCATGTCGTCATGTCATGGCGTTTTAAAATTTAAATGACGGAAACAAAATCGAAATTAATACTTAAGGTCAAAGACCATAGCTAATAATATATCGTACCTGTCGTCATCTTCCAGGAAACTTTCATCATTGACGTATGTCACTATGAAAGGGAAATAATTAAAAAGGCGATTTTAAACTTAAGTTATTGAGTACGTATATAAAAAGCACCTTACATATAGACATTACTTACACCGGTTACATTTTCCAAATATAAATCACACTTCCACAAATATCAAAATTTTCAAATGTCATTCCCTCCCTCTTCTTCGTCAAATGCCAACAGACTAAGAGATAGACGTCCTCGTGAAGCTTTTGAATGTGACAGCTGTTCGATGATCTTTGACAGTTACCGTCAACTCCAAAACCATAAGAGAGTTCATATAAGAACAACAACATCTGAAGATACCGATATGCAAGAAAGCAATTATAATTCTGCTGATAATGGAGACGTCAGTGATTACGGTACAAATAACTACCTTATCTCCTTATTTTAAAAATAACTTACAAGATAATTTTAGTCTCTACCCCCGTTGGCATGGATGTTGATGACCAAATCAATTATAATTGCGGATGCAGCTTTGAAGAAAATGAAGGCAGGCCTCACGTTTATCAAGCCAGTAGAATCGGTTTCAACACATTCACAAAAGCTGAATTAATGAGCATTCATCTTTCCCAATTGATGCTGCAACACAAGATAGCCAGAGCTGCTTACAGGGGCATTGTAAGATTTGTTAATACGGTTATTCGGGACCACGATGAAATTATGATGGGTAATAAAAATAAACATATGGTCTTGATACATTAAATTTTCTAACATCACATTGGTACTTCATTCAGAACCCGGAGCCAAAATCAGCTATGGTGAGGTTGTTTATGATTTAGTCAAAGCTAAATCCAGTGTTCATGGCCACGAATATGATGTCTGTCCCAACGGCTGTACATTGTATAGATTGGATGATGAAGAAGACCAATTTATCGACTGTGACGAAGCGCGATATAAGACTAGCACTGAATTGATCAAGGTCCCCAACGCCAGCATGAAATTGATGTCTATCGGTGATCTTCTTTCCAATATGTTGGCTGATTCTCACACTAGAGACCTTCTAAATTATAGAGCCAACAGGGAATCAAGTAACATGCAAATGAGTGATATTTTCGATGGGCAAATTTACAAGGATCTGGTAAGAAAGGGATTGTTCTCCAATCCTGACGATATCGCCATTGGTGTTTACACGGATGGGTTTGTAAACCAAAAGAAGGGCAAAAATGCTTTTACAATCATCCCCGTTGTGATATTCAATCTTGATCCTTCCATCAGATAACAACTTGTACTGGTCTTAAAAGTTACAACTTTCTAAACACTGGAAATTAGATACACAAACGAGCATATGTTACAGCTAGCAATTTTACCTGGTCCTAAAAAACCTACTCATCTGGATTCATTCTTGCGGCCCATCATCGACGAGTTAAAGGATTTGGACACCCATGGGCTTGTTGTTAAACGTGGTGATATCGAAATCTGTCGGTCCAAAGTATATTTGTTGCTAGCCTCTGGTAATATTCCAGCTGTGGCGGATTTGGCTCACATCGGTTCTCATACCAGTACATACGGTTGTCGTTTTTGTGAATCCAAAGGGAGAAGTCCAGACAATACGTCTCATGGAAAGTATTTCGACGATAGTTCTGCCCCATTGAGACCACTGCAAGACTGCATAACTGGAAATCCTGTAAGTATATTGACTTGACCTTTTGTTTTCTGGAGACTAATAAAGTGTACCTACTATAGATAAATAACATTTACCAACCTAGTGTTTTCAGTGAGCTATCAACATTTTCCGGTTCCTCATTTTTTGGGTTGGATGAGCTCCATCTTATAGCCAGAGGTACCGCCAAACATTTATACGATCTGATCACAGTAGAAATTTCCAAAAATCAAAAGTACTACTATACAAAGCGAGATAAAACTGTCTCAATCGCCAACTATCCTTTCTACATCTCAAGAAACAATTTGGATATTATTGGGGATGGCATCACGTCATCGAGAAAGCATGTCCCCGTTTCTTTCCAGGGTAGCTGCGACAATGTGTTTGAAAAGATTGATGGTACACGTGCGGTGGATTGGTTGGACTTCCTTTTGTACATTGTTCCCACACTGGTTGTGCCCTACCTGCCTAACAGGTCTGCCAAAAATAACGTCTTGGGCTTGGTCAAAGGTTGTGCTCTTCGATGCAGTGGGATCTTACACCAGATCTTATCAATGAAATGGAGGGGTAAGTCAGTATACTAAAGTATTGGTATATCAGTTATTTAACGGAAATATATTACCTTTGACAGATTCTTTGCGACTTGGCACACGTATCTTCTGGAGCAAGTCAATCTGAAAAACATCTCTCGGAGCGTGTTTCGTCCTGTCCAACATTACTTGATTCACGTTACATACATCATCAAGCAACAAGGTCCCTTGAGGTGTCACTCTGCAAGATCCATGGAGAGAGTGATTGGTGTATACTCGAAACTAATTAAATCAAGAAGCATGGGCGGTAGAAATTCAAGTATGCTCATTGAAAGATTTGCAATTCGTAATTTCATCAACGGCATTATCGATATTACGAGGGAAATTGATTTGATCGTACCAGCCGGACCAGGTGACATCGATTTCATGGATCTTCCTGATAGCCTGGATGATGTGCAGCTTTGGGCGCCGTTTGGTGGTAATGCCTCTCTGGATGGTGAGATGATAGAAGATATCAGATGCAGCCGAGTAAAGGATGCCTTATCTAGATATTACGGAAGATTTAGTGGTGTTAATATTGCTACTTCTTTCGGTGATTCTGAAATTGCCATTGCTTCTCGTGCTTGGATAAATAACAATGTTTATTCCTCCCGCATGTACCGAAGACAAAGGAACGAGATAAGTCGGGGAAATCATTACGTGATGTTCACCACCAGCTATAAAAAGCAAGTCGATTCCTGTTTTCGTTGAGTTAGCTTCTAACTCCTTTTTCTTTTTCTATTTTTACCTTAGCCACTTCCACGTTTCCCTTCGCTGTTGGCTTGTAGGTGCTGTTCAGTTTTTTTCAAGCATGTTGACTTGAATAACATCCGACAGTTTTTTGGCGCTAGTGGAAGTCATGAAACACCACGACGTCACCCGACACGACAACTCTGTTCCAATTGTCAAGGCTCGTTCAGGATCAGGGCAAGCAACATTCGCGGTCATCATCGTGGCAGACATTGAACATCAAGTTGGGTTAATTGAGTTTCCTCCCAATGGAAACCAGTTCTACGTCATTGCCCCCTACTATGTATTTAACAATAATCTTCAAGCAAATAAAGGAAACCTTTCCATTTTGTAAGTTTTTGTAATTGCCATTCGTTTCATTACTTTTCTTTTTTTTTTATGGAACACATGTCGAATAGAATAAGGTCATATTTTCTTGGGGCAAAATGATAATAAAAGAATCACAGAAACGAAAAAAAGAATTTTTTTTTTTTTAAAAAAAATAAATAAATAAATCTGGTTTTTAAAATAATAAAAAAATGGTAGTTTGTTATCATTTGCTTCACAGGCTCAAAACATTATTTTTTATACCGTAACCCATCAAATTCAGATCAATATTGCATCAAATTTTTGGCATATAGCAATTTAATTTTAACTTCGAGATAGTTTTTATAACATCTAAACTACATATTGACGGCTCCAGAAATGTTTTTGAAGCACTGATAAATCGATGATAATTTAGGAAAAATGACAAGTAAGATTAACCAGATTGCAAAAATTAACTGAACTTTTATTAACATAAAATTTAGGGGTCCTTTATATACATATTGAATTCGACCTCCTTCTTAGACAGGGCTAGATGACAGGCAAGATTATGACTGACATGCCATATCTTGAAAGTAAGTAATCCAATAAGAATCATATAATAGAAGAAAGAGTGGTACACGTTTCTATAATAGGTCTGTAGTGTCACTTGACGCGTACATTTAAAAGTCATCAAAGTACATTCAAAAATTTATCATGTTTGTACTTTTAAACCTCGCTTGTCATTGGCCTCCGCTAATCTGATTAGTATAATATATTAATAATGTCTTTTTAGAATAATTGTATAATAAATGTATACTTTTGTACTTGTATTTAGCTTGATGAATATCGTGCTAGTTTGTTAAGTCAATTGTGAATATTTAATATGCAACATTAAAAGAAGTGTTTATAAAATTATCGTAATGGATAAAAATACGCTGTGTAGATCAAGCATACATGAATATATAAAGCTCGATCACAACAAGCACTTTTGTTTTTTTATGATATTATGATCATTTGTAGCAATCTTTTGCTCGAATCTTATTGGCTGGGGATATGGAGCAAATTAAAAAAATGGCAGTTATGTTTCCATTTAATTCACGGCTGCTGGTATGTCCGCCATAATGTTAATAACAATAGTAGGGTATTTAAAAGAAGGGGGAATGGTCAGTTGCAGCTCTTTTTTTTTCGCAAGAATTTTAGTTTCGTTTGACTACTTCCTTGTTGTATTTATAGATTATTTACATGGTTTTGGCTTCTAGCTACTGCAATAAATTTAACTGAAATGTTGCAATAAAATTAACAATCTTAAAGCCACACAATGAAAGCTGACGAGAAAAACAAAGTATATGCTTAAGCGTTACCGAAATTCTTTAGCCCCATTGTTTATTTGGCTGGTTATAAGTGTCAGCTTAAAATACTTTATGCTGAGGTTTTCCGCTTGTCATAAACAGTTATATCCATAAATAACATCTTGCCCTCGTCAGACGTATACTATAATAAACCATGAATTTTCTTTTTAAAAATATCACCAGGACGTGCTTTCCAACAGAACGTCCTGAATAAACACTATTTACATAGTTAAACCATACAGTACTAGTAACACACTCCTAATGACGTTCATAAGCGCTTAATTAGAAAAGCGAATGACGAATTGAACTGGATGGAAAGTAAGCATTCATTGCTTAACGGTACCATTACCAGCATTCCGATACAAGGGAATATGAGTTTTTGTACAAACACAAAAATGTGTATAGCTCAAACTGAAACCTCATACTTAAGTACAAGAAGCCAATTTACCAAAAAAAAAAAAAAAAAAAAAAAAAAAAATTGATATGCAGGAAAAATAAATTTCTCTAAACGATCAAAAAAAAATGTGTTTGGAGCCATTAATGTTGGTAAATAACCTATCTAGTTTCTATAATCAAGTAAAGGTAAACCATATCATACATATGTAACTTTTATTAGTTAGGAGGTCCATTTAAACAAGATTAATGCTGCCCAAGAACGTTTTCCATTAAGTCTTTCTTATAAGTCATTGCATGTAATTAGATTAGCAAATTCAATAAATAACTGCAATCACTTAAAAACCGAAATTATTGTAGTGTCACGCTTTCTATGGAAATGAGTGATTTCTATGGAAACGTCATAATGGGTTATCACTATTTCTTTTTAAGGCCGAATCCTTTTAGTTACACTTAAACGCTTGAACAAACAACCTCTCTTCTTTATGTTAATAACCACAATGTCTTTGTTCCAAATGCACCCATTAGCCAATCTAAATAAAACTCCATAGTCATTCGTATATACAAAATTCTTGTTCACAAAAAAAAGGTTTATTATAACCTGGATGGACCAGGAGGACGAGTAAAAAAACATTTTCTCTGTTCCTGTTGCTCTGAAACGGTATGATGGTCAATTAGTAAACTGATTAAAAAGTATTTTCAAAATAGAGATACGTACCTGTTCTGCAGAATGGATCCCTGAATTTTTCAGGGTCCAAGTTTTGCCAGGGAGATCCAGCGTAGGAGAAACGAGTTCGGCGAACCATGGGATGGGAGGTTGCCGGTTCGTCAACACGCAAAGAGGAAGAAAAAGGCCGGGGAGAAGGAGAGGAAGCAACACTGGCCACGCTGACTGTAGCAGCACCAGAAAGCACAGGAGAAGGGGGAGAAGCAACGATAACTGCAGGTGCAGCAACAGCAGCAGCAGAAAACAAAGAAGAAGGGGTGGCAACAAAAGTCACCGCAGAGGCCGCAGAAGAAACCGAAGACACCGGAGAAGCCGAAGAAGCCATAACATCACCGACACCAGAAGAAAGAGCGGGCGGAGGCAAAGAAAACGTGTCCTCAGCAGGAACAGACATTACCCGGCGACGAGGGGAAAAACGGGGAGAAGGAGAGCGGGATCTTCTTTTTTCTCCAACCTTTGGATCCTCCAAAGCAGAAGACGAAGCAACAGGAGACCACACCGGAGTCTTTGGCAATAAAGACAAACTGGCCAACGGGGGAGCGGCGTCAACGATTTCCCGGAAGGAACGAAGCGGACGAAAAACGGGCGAAGCGAGATTCCCTTGTCTGAGAATAGGCGAGAGCGAGGGAGAGCGCAATTCCTCAGAAGGCTCACCAGCAGAAGAAAGCCAAAGAGAAGGCCGAGGAAAAACAGGAGGAGACGCCAAATTCACAGATGTGACGGAAGAGGAGGGCGGGAGAGATCTCAACTCATCCATAGCTGCTCCAACACCCAAGACCGAAGAAGACGAAGCAGGTGCCACAACGGGAGAGGCAGAAGGAGAGCAAGAAAAAACCGGAGAGGGCGAGACAGAACCTACACCGGGCCATTCCACGCTGGCGACCGAACCAGGAGAGACAAGAGGTACTTCCAAGGATCCAATTCCAACCGACGAACCACCAACGACGGAAGGATCAGCGTTATCCCCAAGGGGGGAAGAAACCGCAGGATCAGTATCATCCTCCACGGAAGAAGACACAAGAAAGGAAGCAATATCCTCCATCAAAGAAGGAATGGCTTTGATTGCGTTATCCCCCGAAGGGAAAGAAACCGCAGGATGAGTGTCATCATCCAAGGACGAAGACACAAGAAAGGAAGCAATATCCTCCATCAAAGAAGGAATAGCTTCCGCAGCGTTATCCCCCGAAGGGAAAGAAACCGCTGGTGTTGCGTTATCCCCCGAAGGGGAAGAAACCGCAAAGAAAGCGTTATCTCCAGAAGGAGAAGAAACCGCTTGAACAACGTTATCCCCCGAAGGGAAAGAAACCGTTGTGGGTGCGTTATCCTCAAGAGAGGAAGAAACCGCAAAGAAAGCGTTATCTCCAAAAGGAGAAGAAACCGCTTGAACAACGTTATCCCCCGAAGGGAAAGAAACCGTTGTGGGTGCGTTATCCCCAAAAGGGGAAGAAACCGCAAAGAAAGCGTTATCTCCGAAAGGAGAAGAAACCGCTTGAACAACGTTATCCCCCGAAGGGAAAGAAACCGTTGTGGTTGCGTTATCCTCAAAAGAGGAAGAAACCGCAAGGAAAGCGTTATCTCCAGAAGGAGAAGAAACCGCTTCAACAACGTTATCCCCCGAAGGGAAAGAAACCGTTGTGTATGCGTTATCCCCCGAAGGGAAAGAAACCGCAAGAGAAGAACTGTTTGCACGAGGCGACGGGATCAAAGAAACCGACTCCACGGCAATCTCACGACGCCACGAAGTAACAGCCGGAGCTGATTGCAACGTAGGGGAAGGAGAAGCCAGGCGAGCAGGGACAGAAGGAGAAGCCAAAGAAGCAACAGGTGGTTGGTCAATGGCGTTGACGGGTCTAATGCCATTGGGACCCAGGACATAAATCTCACCAATTGGCACCGGTGGAATTCGTTGTCGGGGTCGACGAGCAACGAGAAAGAGCCAAAGAGGAGAAAAGACACCAGTAATAATTTCCCGAAGGAAACAAAGGACACGCTTCGCCCAAAACCAAGAAAAAGCCGAAAGAAAGAACACAAGCAGTGTCAATTGACACATTAACCTATTCAATGACAACATTAGAGACTTGCTCAAAGTTTGTTCAATCTCTGATTTTAATATACTTACTCTTCGAAAAAAACGAACACGGTCATAGCTTTTTCAGAATGGTCTAAAGAAAAAGAAAAAAAAATAAACCTCCCCAGTTTTTCTAAAAAACTAAAAAAAATTTGCTACGCTTCGAAAATAATGACGTCCAAGTTTGTAGCCAATTAAATAATTTTAATTTATTTAACCAAAAAAAAAAAAAATCTGGTAATATTTTAAACGTATAGTCGTCAGTATTAGCAATCATGATTATTCATGTATAAATCCTTCAATTTCGACAATGAGGGATTCTTTCTTAAGCTCCTGACTGAATCTGACGGTGTTAAACCTGAATATAGATGGACCACATTTTGCCTTTGCGCTAGCTCTAGGACTTCAAGAATTATTCAAAAGAA